>NC_016088.4:18756859-19056859 GCF_000004515.6 Glycine max | reverse complement strand
AGCTTTTCCTTGAGCTTCAAGATTTAGCCTTAGGTTGTTCACCATGTTGCTCATGTTGTTCCCCATATCTCTAGCACAGTGCTCCTAGTCCTTACGGTATTTGTGGATGCTTCTATCTTGCTTTTTTGGGATATAATTGGAAAATATGTGGTTAACTCTGTTCTTCAATTTTTTTTATACAAAGTTGGATTTTACCTAGATTGAACTCCAATATGATAGCCTTGATTCCTAAGACTCCTAGTTCTAATAGAATTTAAAAATTTTGGCCAATTGCTTTGGCTAATTCAATTTAAAATTATTTCTAAAGTCCTTGCAGATAGATTGGTAGAGATAGCCCACAAAATTGTTTTCAAGCAATAGAGAGGTTTCTTGAAAGGTATACAAATTTCAAATTGTATTTGTATCACTTTGGAGGCATTAAATATGTTGAACAAATAGGTTTTTGGTGGAAATTTAGCTATAAGATTTGATATTAAAAAGGTTTTTGACACTCTAGACTGGAATTTTCTATTGGGAGTTCTGGATGCCTTTAGTTTTAGCAAAGTTTTCTGTAATTGGATTTTAGCCATTTTACAGTTAGCTAATTTGTCTTTTGGTGTGAATGGACTATCAATTTTGCAAGAGGCAGTACTACAAAAATAGGATTCAACATCACTTACTTAACATCGATTTTGGCAAAAACCAATGTTAAAAAATGTGTGGTTGTGTCATACCCTAATTTCGTCCGGGGACCATTATTTGATGGCCTGCAACCTTTGCTTGACCGCTTTGAGGTACTTAACACCCATTGTTAGGTAATCCGTGAAGTTCCGCGGCATGCCGGAAGTCGAAAGGGAGCATTATCGCGCAATCCGTAAAGTTCCACAACATTCCAAAGGTCAAAAAAGGGATTATTGCGTAATTCGTAAGGTTTCGCGACATTCCGGAAAGAAAATAAGTGTTGTTATGTAATCCATAAAGTTCCGTAACGTTACGGAAAAGGAATCAGCAAAAAAAAGCAAAAGGGGGTGTATTTAGTAAAAAGGGCGTGCAAATAGCAACCAGGCCCACTTGGGCCTTCTAGGGGGTTCCAACAGAAGGCGGTGCCTTCTGGTGGAAGCAACCCAACTCGCCTGGGCGAGCTGGGCGACAACCACCTCCCTCTTTTTTCCTATAAATAGGGGAAATAGGGCAGAGTAATTTTGTTTAGCCCTTCTGGTATTTAGGATTCTCTTGAAATTAGTGAGAAAAATTGTTTCCGTGAAGAAAATTCATGCCGAAGTGCTTCCGTAGCGCTTCCGAGACGTTTCCGTGAGTGATTTCGTGAAGATTCTTCACTGTTCTTCATCGTTCTTCGTTCGTTCTTCGGTCCTCAACCGATAAGTTCCCGAAAATCGAATCTTTCAATTCATTCTATGTACCCTTAGTAGTCCCCACTTGTTTCGCGAGCTTTCATTTTCATTTCGTTTGTTTTCCGTACCCCCTTTTGATGTGCTTTAACCATTTATTTAAGCCGTTTTCTTGCCTTTTCAATAATAAAATGAATTTCCACCGATCATTTGAGTTGTAATATCGTTTAATTTATGTTAAAATAAAATTCAATCGATCTTTCACGTCGTAACCACGTTTAAAACCAAAAGAGACAAAATAATAATAAAATAATTAAAATATCTTTGAATAAAATAATCCAAAAAAAATCAATTGGATGTTTTTCTTTGGGATTTTCCTTAATTGAATTGACTAATAACCAAAGTGAAACTAAGGCTAAAATCAACTCACAAATCAAGCTTTGTCCATAAAAATCACCTAAAAACCGTTTTAAGGTCCAACGCCTTAAATGGTCCTCTTTGCTTTTATTGGTTAACGTGGACTTTCAAAAGCCTAAAGTCAACATGTAACTTTGTCACTACTTTCAAAAATCAAAAGATTGTTTAAATGGTCCAACGCCTTAAAACGACTTTTTTTCGATCACAATATATCTTGCAAAAAAAGGATAAAAACAACTTAACCAACGTTCAGTTCTCAAATAACTACGTAGGTCTGATTTCCTTATCACAATTGAAGAATACGTAGGAGCAAGGGAAACACCTTTGTCGACCACAAAGAGATAAAAAATACAAAAGGGCATAAAAAGGCATAAAAACATAAAAGGGAAAATAAAACAAATTGAAGTCATATTTGCACACTTGATTAAAGGTTGTCGTCCCTTGTGACGGACGCGTAGGGTGCTAATACCTTCCCCGTGCGTAAATACAACTCCCGAACCTTTCACACTTAAAGTTCGTAGACCACACCTTTTCCGGTTTTTCCGACGTTTTCCTCGAATAAATGTTGGTGGCGACTCCGCGCATTTTCCTTTCTTGGAATACGCACCCACGAGCCCCGGGTCGCCCTCCCGCCGAAGGGTAGGTTGTGACAGTTGGCGACGCCACTGGGGACTATTTTTAGAGAGTTAGACCTTCTAATCTCGTGCAATATCATGACTTCCTCTTTTGTCGGTTCCCTTTTATTTCTCTTACGTTCTTGTATGTAAATCTTTGATGCTTTTAGTGTGTTTTTGAAATGTATGCATGAGATAGATATTTATTCATTTGATGCACACAAACACCGACACTATTTGTACACACGGTGAGTTGAAAAGGGGCCATATACCCGGGTCCATGGGAACATAAGGAGTGGAGGTGAATCTGTAGTCATGCTGGGTCTCCGACTTGCTTGATAACAGTGAACCCTCATCTAGAGTTTTTCTCTTTGATAACATATTGTTGTTGGTAGTCCCTACTGCCGCAATATATTTTTCGAAGGGGATGATACCTCTAGAAACCATCAAGAGAGATATGACCACCTTGGGAATTATCACATAAATCCTTTTAGTTCCTCCCGTTTAGGTCCCTAAAATAGGGGCACAAAGCGAACACGTTGCGTGCGTTTTAAACACTGCCATGCATATAACCTAAATGTCATGTACGCCTTTGTTGTATGATTATTTGAGGATATTGCCATGTTGTGTACATCCCCCTGTTGCGCTTTTGCGCATCTGCATCATGTCATCATGTATGCGTTGTATGTTGGTCTCATCTTTTGTCACGGGAAGCTGGAAGGTCCATATCACCTTCTTAACTGTACACATGGGGAACTGCGCCCCCAAATGCGCAAGTAAGAAGATATGATTTTTCAGTCTCTCGTGTCCGTAAATGCATTCATATCATGCACCGCATAAGCATCTCTTCATGGCATCGTAATGGACATATCGTTCCTGCATTTGTCACTTACCATATTCATGCATTGCATTTTGCGTAAGTCACTTCATCACCATGCATCTACATCTAACATGTTTTTTGCATACCATTTTTTTTCATGTTTACTCATGCATGATCCTTGCATTTTCCTCTGCAAAACAAAAACAAAAAAAGAAGCATGAAAATTCACGCTGCATTCTTAGTAGCATATGTTCGGTACCATGAGCCAACCATGTTGGGATCATAAACTCATTTCACTTAAAAACAAAATGATTGAGCATGGTACCTAATGCGTGGTTAACTAGGAATTGATGTTTCTTCGGGCATCTCAATCTCATAATTACATTTTCCATGCATAGCATACGTATTCCCGAGTCTTTCATCTCTATGAAATGTTTTCGAAGTATTGGCGATCAAAATTGCCATTCCTTGGGTTATGGGGTTGAACCAAGCTCATGCTTTTACGAAAAAGGTTCATCAAGTCAAGTTGAAGTATGGAAGTAACCATCTTGCAAAAATTGGGGCAAAAGATGGATCGGGTTACATCGTTGCTTCGTCTACTGCCAAACACATTTAGGACTGTTGATGTCCTTGTTACTTCCAGTTTCACCTTGACAAAGATGTCATGGACCATGTTGAAAATCTAAATTGATTCAACCCCATGTCCTGCGTAAAAATTCGCAACATTTCAACTGTGCATCATTCGCATACATCCATGCTTTTCATTGGTTGCATTGCTCAACATTCTTTCCTTGAAAAAAAAATGAACTTAATCATTGTTATCAAAAAGAAAAGAACACACTTTACGACGCCCATACCGAACCCGTGCTAGAGCTAGAGTAATGGGTGAAGTAGAAGAGGTGCAAGAGCAGATAAAGACCGACATGGAGGCCATGAAAGAGCAAATGGCCACAATGATGGAGGCCATGATGAGCATGAAGAAGATAATGGAGATCAATGCGGCTGCAATAGCCGCTACCAGCACCATTGTTGAGGTGGACCTGACCCCCCCATAGGGCCTCAACCAAATAAATCATCCAACCCCAGATATGGTAGGTCTGGAAGGCAAAGAGTTGGGAGGTACGGGCGGCCCTCATTTAGTGCGAAAAACAAGCATGCCTTCCCGCCATATGGCTTGCCTCCCAATTAGACACCACCCAATGTGGCATACACTCCCAATGAGAATGTCAATAACTCCACTCCTATACTCATTGAGAGCCAATAACCTCAATCTAATCATGCACATGTCTCTCAACCCATGGGAGAGACACATGAAATACCCTACCACAATTTAGCCAACTTTGAACCTTGCCTTGGATATGCCACTGAAGGGCAAGCAGTTGGTGGTATACCCCTGGAAAACACTTTGGAGGGCCCTCAGTATCACTCACAACCACACCCCTTGCATTCCACAGTGGGTAAAAACCCTCATGCTATGGCAGAAATGGGAGAAGTTGGATCATCTAGAGGAAAGGCTCAGGGTCGTTGAAGGAGGCAGAGATTATGCCTTTACTGACGTAGAAGAGTTGTTCCTAGTACCCAAACATGGTCATTCCCAAGTTCAAGGTGTCGGACTTTGACAAGTACAAGGGGACTACTTGCCCCAAGAACCATCTAAAGATGTATTGTCGGAAGATGGGGGCATACGCAAAAGATGAGAAACTGCTGATACATTTCTTCCAAGAAAGTCTTATTGGGGTAGCTGTTACCTAGTACACTAACTTGGAACCTTCCCAAGTCCATTCTTGGAAAGACCTAATGGTTGCCTTCGTTAGGCAGTATCAGTATAATTCTAATATGGCTCTGGATAAGATGCAACTATAGAACATGTGCAAAAAGGAGCATGAATCCTTCAATGAATACACCCAAACGTGGAAAGACCTGGCAGCCCAGGTGGCACCCCCAATGACGAAAACGGAGATGATAACTGTGTTAGTAGACACATTACCAGTGTTTTACTATGAAAAATGGTGGGGTACGCACCTTCAAGCTTTGCGGATTTGGTCTTCGCCGGCAAAAGGATCGAAGCGGGTCTGAAAAGAGGCAAATTTGATCATCCTACTTTGATAAGTGAGAAAGCTAGGGCAAATGAAGAGGGTGAGAATGAAGGAGAAACCCATGATGCGACTGTCATTCCTACATAGCCAAACTTCCCACCAGCCCAACAATGTCATTACTCAACCAATATCAGATCTTCTCATTACCCACCACCCAGTCATCCACAAAGGCCATCCCTAAATCAACCACAAAACCCACCTACCACACAACCAATGCTAAACACCACCTTTAGCACAAACCAAAACACCAATCAAGAAATGAATTTTGCAGCGAAAAAGCCTGTAGAATTCACCCCAATTCCGATGTCCTATGCTGACTTGCTCCCATATCTACTTGACAATTCAGAGGACTACACGTCCTCGCCATCAGAGGACTACACGTCCTCGCCATCAGAGGGCTGCATGTCCTCACCTTCAGAGGACTGCACGTCCTCATCTTCAGAGGACTGCACATCCTCACCTTTAGAGGACTACACGTCCTCGCCTTCAGAGGGCTACACGCCCTCTCCTTCAGAGGGCTATGTGCCCTCGCCATCGGAGGACTGCACGTCCCCGTCTTCAGAGGGCTGCATGCCCTCACCTTTAGAGGACTACACGTCCTCGCCATTAGAGGGCTGCACGCCCTCACCTTCAAAGGGCTACTGATGTGCCATCATTTTCTTCTATTTTCTAAACCCTTTTTGCACCATTTTAATTACTAATTGGTCTTAATTGTCAATTAATTAGGCAATTTTATTATTTGGGCTCATTTAGCTAATTTGATGTTTTTAATCTAATTTCAGGAATTAATGAAACATTGGGCTTAATCTGGATTTTGGTTGTGGACTTGAAGAGGGCAAATAATGCAACGCTTACCTTAGTTAATTTCTAATTAGGAAATTTCGCAATTTTATTTTATGTGGTTTAGTGTTTATTTCTTTTTGGGCCAGAGTATTGTAATAGGTGTCGCAACATGCCCTTTTGCGGGCGTGCGAGGCGAGGCTCACGGGTGTGCTTTCCAAAGGAGGAAAGATGCGCGGAGTCGCCACCAACTTTTATTTGTGGAAAACATCGGAAAAATCGAAGGAAACCGGTCAAAACGAAAATTCTAAGTTTGGGAGTTGTATTTACGTTTGAGGAAGGTATTAGCACCTCTCACGTTTGTCTCAAAGGACAACAGCCTATTTTTGGAATTGTGGAAATTGTGTTACCTTAAATTTTATTTCTTTTTTATTTTTTGAGGTCGACAAAAGCGGGGCTCTTGCTCCTACGTACCCTCCATCGAAGAGGAAATCATACCTATGTAGTTCTTTCTTAAGGGTGAATCAAGCGATTCTTTTTACTTGGAAGGTAATCATTTTAAGGCGTTGGACCTTAAAAATGATCCATTTACTTGGTAAGAAAAACTGAGATAATAAACTTTCAAATCCTTTTTTAGTGATTTTTTTGTGGACGAGCTTGACTTGGCGGGTTGATTTTAGCCTTAGTTTCACTTTAGTTATTAGTCAATTCAATTAAGAATGAGAAATCCCAAAGAGAAAGCGTCCGATTGATTTTTCGCTTTATTTTACTAAAAGGTATTTTTTGATTATTATATTATTATTTTACCTCTTTTTTTGATTTCCAACGTGGTTACGGCACGACCGAACGGTCGGAATTCATTTTAACAGAAATTAACGGATATTACAAATCAAATGATCGGTGGAAATTTATTTTATTTTTTTTATTAGGCGAGAAATGACTTAAATAAATGACTGAAGCACATCAAAAGGGGGTACGGAAAGTAAATGAAACGAGAATAAAAGTACACAAAACAAATGGGGACCACCACGGGTACATAGAATGAATTGAAAAACTCGATTTGGAAACTTACCCGTTGAAGAACGAAGAACGGATGAAGAACGGTGAATAACGGCGGAAAACCTTCACGGATTTGCTTACGGAAACATCTCGGAAGCGTTACGGAAGCACCTCGGCTTGGATTTTCTTCACGGAAACAATTTTTTTCACCCAAAACAGCTGAAATACATCATCCGGGGGATCCGGGACCCTTAGAACAGCCCCCTTCAGCCTATTTATAGGAAAAAGGGGGAGGAGGTTGCCGGCCAGCTCGCCCAGGCTAGAAGCAATCCAGCTCCAAAAAATCATTCTGGAAGGCCCAATTCAAAATTTCAAAATTGCTATTTGCACCCCCCCAATTTTGATAAGTTCACCCCTTTCTTTCGTAATTTACGGAAAAGTTACGGAAGCCTTATGGAAGCATATAGAACTTGATTTTCTTCTTTTTTTCTCTTCCCTCTTACCCGTATTAAGTGAAATATGCTTATTTAGGGTTTTGGGAATTTTACGGAAGCATTACGGGTGTCCCGGAAGCCCCGAAATCCCATTTTTTAACAAAATGGGGGAGGTGGTTGCCACCTAGCTCGCCCAGGCGAGCTAGATTGCTTCCACCTTAAGCAAGAAATTGCCCAGAAACCCCTAGAAGGGCCCAGATTCGAAAATTACTATTTGTACCCCCCATTTTACTAAATACACCCCTTTGCCCTTTTTTGGCGATTCTTTTTCCGTAACGTTACGAAACTTTACGAATTTCGTAATGATACTTATTTTCTTTCTGTAAGGTTACGAATCCTTACGGATCATGTATTTACTCTTTTTTATCTTTCGAAGAAATTACGGAAACTCACGGATTGCGCAACAATACTTCCTTTTAATTTCCGACGCGTCTCGAGACTTCACATATTGTGCAACAAAGGGTGCCGGGTATCTCGAAGCGGCCAATCAAAGGTTGCATGTCATCAAGTAATAATCCCCGGACGAAATTAGGGTATGACAGTTGCCCCTCTTTACTTACCTTTTATCAGAGATAAGAGGAAAGTAAAGATAAGACACTGATTTCGTCCGTCTTGCCCTTTCCATGATTAGTCTATGACGACTCTCGTCTCTACTCCTTCTTCTTTTTTCTTTCTGCACAACACAAAACAAAATACAAACAACAACAAAAACAACAATAATATAATATACATACATACACCTTTGGCAAAGGAATCAATCGGGAAAATAACAAAGACCACATTTCCCAGTCAAGAGGGTCCGCACTTGACGGTGAAGAACACATTGGAGAATGGAGGATTGCACTAGAGGGTCCGCACTAGGCAATCATGAAGCATGGCTCCAAACTCTTTGGTGGAGGATGCATGAACGAAAACGCAATTCATGGGGCTCCGAAGAAAAGGCGAGGATGGAGAATTGCACTAGAGGGTCCGCACTAGGCAATCATGAAGCATGGCTCCAAACTCTTTGGTGTAGGATGCATGAACGAAAACGCAATTCATGGGGCTCCGAAGAAAAGGCAAGGATGGAGAATTGCACTAGAGGGTCCGCACTAGGCAATCATGAAGCATGGCTCCAAACTCTTTGGTGGAGGATGCATGAACGAAAACGCAATTCAAGGGGCTCCGAAGAAAAGGCGAGGATGGAGAATTGCACTAGAGGGTCCGCACTAGGCAATCATGAAGCATGGCTCCAAACTCTTTGGAGGAGGATGCATGAACGAAAACGCAATTCATGGGGCTCCGAAGAAAAGACGAGGATGGAGAATTGCACTAGAGGGTCCTCACTAGGCAATCATGAAGCATGGTTCCAAACTCTTGGGTGGAGGATGCATGAACGAAAACGCAATTCATGGGGCTCTGAATAAAAGACGAGGATGGAGAATTGCACTAGAGGGTGTCCTCACTAGGCAATCATGAAGCATGTTTCCAAACTCTTTGGTGGAGGATGCATGAACGAAAACGCAATTCATGGGGCTCCGAAGAAAAGGCGAGGATGGAGAATTGCACTAGAGGGTCCGCACTAGGAAATCATGAAGCATGGCTCCAAACTCTTTGGTGGAGGATGCATGAACGAAAACGCAATTCATGGGGCTCCGAAGAAAAGGCGAGGATGGAGAATTGCACTAGAGGGTCCGCACTAGGCAATCATGAAGCATGGCTCCAAACTCTTTGGTGGAGGATGCATGAACGAAAACGCAATTCATGGGGCTCCGAAGAAAAGGCGAGGATGGAGAATTGCACTAGAGGGTCCGCACTAGGCAATCATGAAGCATGGCTCCAAACTCTTTGGTGGAGGATGCATGAACGAAAACGCAATTCATGGGGCTCCGAAGAAAAGGCGAGGATGGAGAATTGCACTAGAGGGTCCTCACTAGGCAATCATGAAGCATGGTTCCAAACTCTTGGCTGGAGGATGCATGAACGAAAACGCAATTCATGGGGCTCTGAATAAAAGACGAGGATGGAGAATTGCACTAGAGGTGTCCTCACTAGGCAATCATGAAGCATGTTTCCAAACTCTTTGGTGGAGGATGCATGAACGAAAACGCAATTCATGGGGCTCCGAAGAAAAGGCGAGGATGGAGAATTGCACTAGAGGGTCCGCACTAGGCAATCATGAAGCATGGCTCCAAACTCTTTGGTGGAGGATGCATGAACGAAAACGCAATTCATGGGGCTCCGAAGAAAAGGCGAGGATGGAGAATTGCACTAGAGGGTCCGCACTAGGCAATCATGAAGCATGGCTCCAAACTCTTTGGTGGAGGATGCATGAACGAAAACGCAATTCATGGGGCTCCGAAGAAAAGGCGAGGATGGAGAATTGCACTAGAGGGTCCGCACTAGGAAATCATGAAGCATGGCTCCAAACTCATTGGTGGAGGATGCATGAACGAAAACGCAATTCATGGGGCTCCGAAGAAAAGGCGAGGATGGAGAATTGCACTAGAGGGTCCTCACTAGGCAATCATGAAGCATGGTTCCAAACTCTTGGGTGGAGGATGCATGAACGAAAATGCAATTCATGGGGCTCTGAATAAAAGACGAGGACGGAGAATTGCACTAGAGGGTGTCCTCACTAGGCAATCATGAAGAATGTTTCCAAACTCTTTGGTGGAGGATGCATGAACGAAAACGCAATTCATGGGGCTCCGAAGAAAAGGCGAGGATGGAGAATTGCACTAGAGGGTCCGCACTAGGCAATCATGAAGCATGGCTCCAAACTCTTTGGTGGAGGATGCATGAACGAAAACGCAATTCATGGGGCTCCGAAGAAAAGGCGAGGATGGAGAATTGCACTAGAGGGTCCTCACTAGGCAATCATGAAGCATGGTTCCAAACTCTTGGCTGGAGGATGCATGAACGAAAACGCAATTCATGGGGCTCTAAATAAAAGACGAGGATGGAGAATTGCACTAGAGGGTGTCCTCACTAGGCAATCATGAAGCATGTTTCCAAACTCTTTGGTGGAGGATGCATGAACGAAAACGCAATTCATGGGGCTCCGAAGAAAAGGCGAGGATGGAGAATTGCACTAGAGGGTCCGCACTAGGCAATCATGAAGCATGGCTCCAAACTCTTTGGTGGAGGATGCATGAACGAAAACGCAATTCATGGGGCTCCGAAGAAAAGGCGAGGATGGAGAATTGCACTAGAGGGTCCGCACTAGGCAATCATGAAGCATGGCTCCAAACTCTTTGGTGGAGGATGCATGAACGAAAACGCAATTCATGGGGCTCCGAAGAAAAGGCGAGGATGGAGAATTGCACTAGAGGGTCCGCACTAGGCAATCATGAAGCATGGCTCCAAACTCTTTGGTGGAGGATGCATGAACGAAAACGCAATTCATGGGGCTCCGAAGAAAAGGCGAGGATGGAGAATTGCACTAGAGGGTCCGCACTAGGCAATCATGAAGCATGGCTCCAAACTCTTTGGTGGAGGATGCATGAACGAAAACGCAATTCATGGGGCTCCGATGAAAAGGCGAGGATGGAGAATTGCACTAGAGGGTCCTCACTAGGCAATCATGAAGCATGTTTCCAAACTCTTTGGTGGAGGATGCATGAACGAAAACGGAATTCATGGGGCTCTGAATAAAAGACGAGGATGGAGAATTGCACTAGAGGGTGTCCTCACTAGGCAATCATGAAGCATGTTTCCAAACTCTTTGGTGGAGGATGCATGAACGAAAACACAATTCATGGGGCTCCGAAGAAAAGGCGAGGATGGAATGGCCCACCGGTTTTTTTCACCTAAAAAGGCAAACATGCTTTTTGCAAAGAAAAATAAATCATTCGCAAGAGCACCATATCTTAGAGAAACAATATACTCATGCCAAGGGTAATCTTCCTTGTAACCAAAAATGAAGGGCAGGATGTCAACATTTAGCTTTTAAATGAACATGCAGGGGAAACATCGGGCTAAGCTGAAAATAAATCACTCATAGTGTATAAAACTCACACAGACAAGTGTTTCACCCTATTCCCAAACCATAACTGCACCATGACTTTATTGTGCACACGATTTCCTATCGAATCAAAGATCAAACGTACGATCACGGACCAATAGGATTTTCTCGAGGGTAGTGTTTTTGGAGATGAAGCTGAGTGTTTCGGTCTTTTCCTTTTATGTGGGGCGGGATATCGCCAGTCGAGAATGACTTTGAATGGCAATTCGAAAGGAAGAGACACCAAAAATGGGTTTTCCTTTGCCGGCAGTCACTTATCTTGCCGAAAATTTATCTGGTCTGAAGATTTTCCATTCTCTTTCTTTCATTGATCGAGAATTACTTTGTTTTCCTCCGATCTTTTCCCTTTTCACTTCCTTTCGATCTTTGATCGGGAATCCTCCTTTTTCTTTCTTTTTTATCATTCTTTTCTTTGTTTTCATCGTTTTCTTTTTCTTTCTTTCCATTTCTTCCTTTTCTTTCTTTTCACTTCTCCTTCTCCATTCCTTTCTTTGGGAAATCAGGTTTTAGCATTCTATTCGCTCTCCCTTGAGGAGATTCCGCTGTCCTTTGCTTCGGGGGAAAGGATGAGGATTCTTTCGATAGGCCAAGGTTCAAAAAAGTCTAAGGTTGTGTCAATGGGTTCTTTTATCGTGGGAACCCGATCTTCATATATGGGGCAAAACAAATTCGTGTGTCAAAGTGTCGGTCTCAGGCCGAACTTCCATATTATTCCACAAGGCACGCGCAATAATGATGATTTGGAAACAACGTGCAAAATTTGTCATGGCCACAGCCAGGTGGGCACTCAAGCATCCTGTTTATGGCATTGTGATACTATGGTCGGGAATTTACACAAACAGACCCAACGTTTCCTAATTATGTTCTTTCATCAGTTCAATGAATTCATCCATTCTTATCTCGGTTATTCAGGAAAATAAACTCTTAGCGTCAATCCCTTGCTTCCAGAAGATATGTTTGCTCTCTACGAATGATTTATTCTTCCTAACCATAACATGTCGACCTTCGAGGTCTTTCTTTCTTTTTCCTTTTTGTTTCATTTTTATATTCACAAAACTATACACCCATGGTCCTCTATGAGGAAAACTTTTCTTTGTACACCTACATTCTTATACATGACGAACTTTTTCTGTACATGCATTAGAACTCTTTCTCTTTACGTCACACGGTCTATATACGAACCCTATTCACGTTCAAAGATTTTTTCGTTTTTCCCAACACACACCTGTGGTTCATACAAAGGTTTCTTTATATACACTCGTTGCTCACACACACAAGAATTTCTTTCCATACATTATTTACACACACAAAATTCTTTTATACACATTTTCCTTTTACATATATAAAAAACTCTTTTCTTTTCTTTGTATACATAGACACAACATTCGTTCACAACGCTTTATTTTTGGCGTTATCATGATTTTTGTTCATTTTATTTTTAGGACGACATTCCTAAAATGAAAAACTCTACACGGTTCCGAAATTTCAACAAACACTATTGACAACAACGAAGTAAGCACTAACGCAATAGTCCAAACAAAATATATGCACAAAACAAATGACAATCGCAACAACAAAACAAACATTAGTCCCTCAAGTCATAGAAACAAGATAACATACGAATGATAAATGATGGAACATACGGATTTGGGGATCCCACGGTCCTGTGGCTCCGCATGCCACCGGACTCTTGGGACACGGTAACAAAAAGTGGGGTGGTCGACAAAAGCAGGGCTTTTGCTCCTACATATCCTCAATTTGTGATGAGGAACTCAGACCTACGTAGTTCTTGCTAATCGTGAGACTAAAAATAGTCTCGGTGGTTTTCTTCACTAAAATGCGAACATGCTTTAGTAAAGAGACAAAACTTCCAACTGATCAGAGCAACATATGCTTTTTTTTATGAAGAATGATGCGTCTATCGGGGAAGGAGAGTATGCTGGTGAAATTTTCTCATAACCGTAAATGAGATTTTGGATGTTAGCATTTCATTTCTAAACGACCATTTAGAGGAAACACTAGGTCCAACAAAGATAGGAGAGAATCACTCAAAGTGTATCAATCTCACACAGGTAAGTGTTTTATCCTAACTCCGAACCATAGATATGTCATGACTTGATTTTGCAAATCATTTCCTATCAAATCAAAGATTACATGTATGATCATGGATCAATAGGACTTTCCTTGGGAATGGGTTCTTTTGGTGGGAAATTTGGCTTTGAGTGTTTTTGGGCTTTTTCCTTTTCTGTTTTTGTTTAGTGCGGGGCGAGAAAGTCGCTAGCGCACAAGATTTTGGTTGGCAATCAAAGGGAGAGGACCACTTTAGGTCGTGGTTTCCTTTCTCCCTTTTTTTTTGTTTATTTGGTGACAATTCTGTATTGTTCAGATATTATCTGGTCCAAAGACCTTTCTGCATATTTCTTCTGTTTTCTTTCGATCTTTGATCGGGAACTTTGTTTCTTTTTTTTTTTTTTTGCTTTCTCTCAATCTTTGATCGAGGAATTTTCTTTCTTTTTTGCTTTCTCCCCCTCTTTGATCGGGGAATTTTCTTTCTTTTTTGCTTTCTCCCCCTCTTTGATTGGGAATTTTCTCTTTTTGCTTTCTTCCGATTCTTTTGATCAAGAATTTTCTCCTTTTCTCTCTTTTTTTGTTTTCTTCCGAGGGAAAGGATTGACATTCTCACCCTAGGTCAAGGTTTATGATAAGTTGGGATTTTGGCTCAAGGCTTGTAGAATGACTGGTCATGATATATGTCAGGGTTTGGCCAGCGGTTCGGGGATAAAGGGGATGATACACATGCAACAATGATGATTAGGAAATTTTATGCAAAACTGGTCATGCATGCACCCATGTGGACACTCAAGCATCAAGTTTTTATGGCCATGTGACACTAGGGCTCAGGATTCATTTTCCCTACTTAAGTCAACCTAGTGTTTCCAAAATATGTTTTTTTTATCAATTCATGCATTCATCCGAGTCCATTTTGGGCGTTCAGAAAATTTTCACAGCACTCACCCTTCAGGTGTATACACATTTTTTCAAAAACTGGTTATGATCAGTGAATTTTTCAAAGAAAAGCTGGAAGTTATCTCTTTTCACAAGCATGTTGTTTTTTAGCTAGACAACCTTTATTATTTTTTATTTTCTATTTTTTTCTTTCTTCTTATTCTTTTCTTGCTCGCTCTCTTTTTGCTCTCTCTTTTTTTCATGAGGTATTTTGCTACCTAAACATATGTATATTTTTGTGAGGTATTTTGCTATATACATGCGTGTCCAAGGTATCTTGCTACCTAAACATACATATATATGTTTTGTGAGATATTTTTGCTATATACATGCATATCCAAGGTATCTTGCTACCTAAACATACATATATATATTTTGCGAAGTATTTTTGCTACATACATGCATATTCAAGGTATCTTTCTACCTAAACATACATATATATATTTTGTGAAGTATTTTTTGCTACATACATGCATATCCAAGGTATCTTTCTACCTAAACATACATATACATATATATATATATAATATATATATATATATAATATATATATATATATAATATATATATATATATATATATATATATATTATTTTTTTTTGTGAGGTATGACTACCTTCCGAGCTTGTGCTTGTTTTATTTAAATTCCTAGGATCATGAGCAACTAGGTGTGTCCTGCTATGACTTGAGAAACAAAAGTGATCAAATAACAAGCAAAGATTTAAAAGGTACTAGGTTGCCTCCTAGTAGCGCTTCTTTAGCGTCTTGAGCTGGACGCTTGATGGCTTGTCGGTCACGGACCTAGTACTTCGCTTACCTTTGGCTCTGGACTTGGTAGCCTATTGGTCGGCCATGGGTCGTAAGCAACGCTCTAACCTTTTTGTGGATGAGCTGAGGTGAACTCTAGAGGTGATGGCGGTGCGTCTGTTGCCCGTTGCCGGCCATCCCCAGGCTGCTGTGGTGTTTCACCCTACGCCTGCCTGGGGACGTAGTACTTCTTGATGAAAGCTCGATTAGTAGGGGGCCTGATGCCCTTGCTGGAGGTGACAGGCACTCTGTAGAACTGACAGAGACTCGTAATTAGAGCTTGACAACTCCAAGACCCTGTTGGACTTCTTCGGGTTCACTGGGTGTCTTGCAGGCGCGATCCCTGCAAACAATAGATGAAATCAGAAATCAGTTGAGCGATGTGTATACTTACCTATGTCATTATGACGTGACCTTGCCGGGGGGAACGGGCACCCTGTAGGACTACAGAGGCTCGTAACCAGAGCTGGAAACCCCAGGGCCCTATTGGACTTCTCCGGGTCCGCTGGGTGTCTTTGTGGGTGCGATTCCTGCCAACAATAGATGGTATCAGAAATCAGTTGAATCATATGTATACTTACCTATGTCACGATGGCATGACCTCGCTGGGGGAACGGGCACCCTGTAGGACTAACAGAGGCCCATAACCAGAGCTGGACACCCCAGGGCCCTGTTGGACTTTTTCGGGTCCACTGGGTGTCTTGTGGGCGCGATCCCTGCAAACAATAGATGACATCAGAAATCAATTGAGCCATGTGCATACTTACCTATGTCATGACGGCACAGACCAACTGATACATCTGCAGGGGGAGATTGGCATTGTGGTCGCTGGGCAGAATGTTGCTAAATAGCAACGTCATCCACGTAAGGGTGATCATGTTGGTGCGCATGATCCGCACTCATCTTTTTGCAGCGGCACGGGGGAAATCTTGCCCCGGTATGCATAGTAGATGCGTGATAGCCTCCCTCTCTGGATGTGCTCGCACAGTTGGTCGCCCTTCAATATCAGGGGGTGGCCCAGGAACTGATAAAAGGAAACTACTGGCCCCTTAACCGGGAGTGCAAGTCTCGGTTAAGCATCTAATGGAAAAGGACCTTATATTCTCCTAAGGTGTGGATATGGAGCACACTGAAAATGAGGACGCGTAGCCCTTTAAAGGCGAGGGCGTGCAGTCCTCTGCAGGCGAGGATGTGCAGTCCTCTGATGGCGAGGACATATAGTCCTCTAAAGGTGATAGGTACTAGTACCCAAGGGTCCACCTTTATGAGAAAGCAAGAGATCGACTCATCGAGAGGGCTGGTCATCCAACAAGATTGGACATGAGATGTAGGAAATCTATGCAGTTAACATGATTTTTAGGGATGTAGACGCATGCAACCTTTGTCGTGAAATTTGGTAATACTGACCTCATATGAAACAATGCAATGCAATGGAAAGTTGTACAATGTTCATGACATTCTTTCCCTATTTTGTGATTTTGATTTTGATTTAATTTTTTTGGAAAACACAGATTGACTATCCTTTTGAAAAAGGTGATAATTCATGCAACCTTATCCTATCTTTTGCAAATCTCTCCGGGAACTCCCTCAGAGTGTATATTTTGTTTGATTTAGTCACTTGACCATTTTGGAGTGACGGCAATGGAGCCGTTTGGCGTTTAATCAACCTATTGAAATTCCAGGGTTTGTCTCCCCCCCTTTTTTTCTATTTTAAAAACATCGACGGGTGAGAACTTTTGATCTGCCCTTATGTTCACTTGAGGCTCATGCACAATGCCCCTCATTGCCCCAGTGTAAGGCTTTGAGGTACCAATCCTTGTCTTTCGTCATGACCTTGTAGCAAGGAACCTATTGGGTGAGAACTTCTAATCTGCCCCTAGGTTCGTTTGAGGTTTATGCATGGTGCCTTTCATTGCCCCAGTGTAAGGCTTTGAGGTACCAATTGTTATCTTGTTTTCACCACCTCGTAGTGAGGAAGAATGAAAGAAGCAGTTGATTCTTGAAAAAAGAATTTTCCAAGGACGAGAAATAGTTGAAGGATTTTTCAGTTGATGGATTAAGTCAAATGACTCCTATGTAGAAGCAAGATGTTTTGATGTCTTGATGATGCTAAAGGATCAAGTGCTTCTAAGTTTTATTCAAGACAAGAATCCAAGAAAATCAAGATATATGATCAAGTTGATCTCTAGAATCTTTAGGAAGAAGTTTCCAAATTAAAAAAACAAAAGGTTTGACCAAAGAATTCTATCATTTCAAATTGAGATTTGCTCTCTGGTAATCGATTACCAGCAGCTGAAAATGTTTATAATAGTCACCAGAAATTTGAATTCAAAATTTATAACGTGTAATTGATTACACATGGATGGTAATTGATTACCAGCAGTTTATTGGACGTTTTAATTCAAATTTTTAAAACCTGTAATCGATTACACAAGTCTTGTAATTGATTTACTAGAGGGGATTTTCATAAAATAATTTCCAAGAGTCACATCTATTCAAATGTTTTATGAATGGCCATCAAAGGTGACTTGGAAACACGAATTTAAAGAGAGTTTTCATTGCCCAAAAAGGTTTTATCCTCTCAAAAGATTAAGAGAGTTTTTCTGAACTGAAATGTCTTATCCTCTCAAAAAGATTCCTTGGTCAACCACTTGCATATTTAATAAGGAATTTTGATTGATCTTCATTGTACAGTCTATCTCTTTTAAGAGAGATCTCTTCTTCTCTTCTTCTTATTTCTGAAAAGGGATTAAGAGACCATGGGTCTCTTGTTGTAGAGGATTCCTGAACACAAGGGAAGGGTTGTCCCTGTGTGGTTCAGACTTTGTAAAAAGAGTTTTACAAAGAGAATGGAAAATCTCAAGTGGGTTGCTTGAGAACTGGACGTAGGCACGGGAAGTGGCCGAACCAGTATAAATCAAGTTTGCATTCCTCTCTTCCCTTAAACTTCTTTTATTTATTGCTATTTATCTTTTTCTTTAAAGAAGTTTATTTTGGATTGTCTTTTGAGTAATTCATGTTAAGGGTGCATTGTTAATCCGAAAAGAGAGAGTGAAAGTTTAATTGGGGAATAGTCTTTGTATCTTAATTCAACCCCCCTTTTTCTTAAGGTAGCTGTGACCATTTGTTCAACATCCTATTCTTGATAACTCACTTCTCTCTAAAAAGACAAACTTTCCGGAATGATAAAATGAGGTCACATGAACGTCTTGAAAACACAGTCAATCAAATGTTTTTTTTTCTTTTTGAACTCTTTTTTTTTAAACTTATTTGTTTTGAACTTTACTCGTTGTTTTACGGCACCCCCACCAACGTGCAAGACGAGTAATCTCTGATTGAACGGTCTTGGAAGTCCAAACTCAGGAGCACAGGTCGCTTGAGCAAACAGACCAATGGCTTGCACCCACATTCCGGTGAAAGTTGAATAAGCAAAGATGCGTTTGTGAGAGGATGAGGGACAAAGATATCAACTTTATCCATTTCATTTAACATTGTAACTGTGGTTTACAATAATGGTACAAACTTGAAAATCCTGATGAGTTATTAGAGACATCTAACAACAGCTTTCAAAACTACCCCATGTGTGGCATCTCTTGTCAATGTCAGGATTTACACGCGATTCTCCTCAAATTTCAGCTAGCCCACATCAATTAGACCTTGCACCTTACACTTCAGAGCCCTACAATGCTCAATGGAATGCCCCGGGGCTTCTCTGTGACAAGCACACGTTGTGTTCGAGTCGTATTCTCGAAGTAATGGAGGTTGATGAACCTTGGCTAGGGTTATGGCTACCATTGAATTATCAATTAGATATGGGAGCAAGTCAGCATAGGACACTGGAATTGGGGTGAATTCTATAGGCTTTCTCGCTGCAAAATTCACTTCTTGGTTGGTGTTTTTGGATTATGCTAAAGGTGATGTTCGTCATTGGAAGTGTGGTAGACAGACTTTGTGGTTGATTTAGGAATGGCCTTTGTGGATAACTGGGCGGTGGGTAAGGAGAAGGTTTGTTATTGGATGAGTAATGACATTGTTGGGTTGGTGGGAAACTTGGCTGTATAGGAATGGCAGTCACAGCATGGGCTTCTCCCTCATTTTCACCCTCTTCATTTGCCCTAGTTTTTTTTGGCATTTATCAAAGCATGATGATCAGATTTTCCTCTTTTTAGACCCACTTTGATCCTTTCGTCAGTGAAGACCATATCATCAAAGCTTGAAGGTGTGTAGCCCACTATCTTTTCATAGTAGAATACTGGTAATGTGTTTACTATCATTGTCATCATTTTTTTCTCCGTCATTGAGGTGCCACTTGAGCTGCCAGGTCTCTCCACCTTTGGGCGTATTCTTTTGAAAGATTCGTGCCCCCTTTTTGCACACGTTCTGTAGTTGCATCCTATCCGAAGACATTATACTGACACTGCCTAACGAAGGCAACCACTAGGTCCTTCCAAGAATGGACTCGGGAAGGTTCCAAGTTAGTGTACCAAGTAACAACTACCCCAGTAAGACTTTCTTGGAAGGAATGTATCAACAATTCCTCATCTTTTGCGTATGCCCCCATCTTCCGACAATACATCTTTAGTTTGTTCTTGGGGCAAGTAGTCCCCTTGTACTTGTCAAAGTCCAGCACCTTGAACTTGGGAGGGGTGATGATATTGGGTACTAGGAACAACTCTTCTAGGTTAGCAAAGGCATAATCTTCACCTCCTTCAATGGCCCTGAGCCTTTCCTCTAGATGGTCCAACTTTCCCATTTCTGCCATAGCATGAGGGTTTTTACTTGTTGTGGAATGCAAGAGGTGTAGCTGGGGGTGATACTGAGGGCCTTCCGAAGTGTTTTCAAGGGGTATACCAACAACTGCTTGCCCTTCAGTGGCATATCCGAGCCAAGGCTCGAAGTCGGCTAGATTGTGACGGGGAATTTCATGTGTCTCCCCAACGGTTTAAGAGACATGTGCATGATCAGTTTGGGGTTGTTGGCTCTCAATAGGTATAGGAGTGGAGTTATTGACATTCTTATTGGGAGTGTACGCCACATTGGGTGGCGTATAGTTGAGAGGCAAGCCATATGGCGGGAAGGCGTGCTCGTTTTGAATTTGCACATCATGGGGGCCGCCCGTACTTCCCAAATCTTTGCCTACCATATCTGAGGTTGGATGATTCATTTGGTTGATGCCGGATGGGAACGTCGGGTTCACCTTAGCAACAACGCTAGTAGCGGCAATTGCAACCGCATTGGCTTCTATTATCTTCCTCACACTCATCATGGCCTCCATCATTGCGGCCATTTTCTCTTTCATAGCCTCCATGTCGGCCTCCATCTACTCTTATACCTCCTCCGCTTTACCCATTACTCTAGCTCTAGCACGGGTTCGGTAAGGGCACCGTAAAGCATGTTTTTTTTATAACAATGATTAAGTTCTTTTTTTTATTTTATTTTTCAAGGAAATAATGTAATGAGCAATGCAACCAATGAAAAGTATGGATGTATGCGAATGATGCATAGTTGAAGTATTGTGAATTTTTACGCAGGACATGGGGTTGAATCAATTTAGATTTTCAACATGGTCCATGACATCTTTGTCAAGGTGAAGCTGGAAGTAACAAGGATATCAACAATCTGATGCAATCCTACCCCCCAAGGGTATTGGATAGAAGACTCCAAGAGGCTTGGGCTAGAGCTACTAAAGAAGGCCCTAGGGTTCTTATGAACCTTAGGATAGATTTCGAGCCCATGGGCTAAGTATGAGCCCGCTTATCTTTGTAAATATCAGAATAGGTTTTTCCTTCGTTTAGGCCTTGTATTTTGGCCATTCTAGTAGTATAGGGTTTTAGCCTTGTATTTCGGGGCATTTTGAGTAGTCTTTGTAGTAAGGGGTTTTTTTTGTATTTGATGTTTTTTTTGGCATAGGGGTGAGCTTAGTTATTATCGGGGGTGTGTAGCTAAGCTCTAGCTTCTCATCTCAAGGAGGTGAGCTTAGCTATTAGAGAGGTGTGTGTAGCTAAGCTCTAGCTTCTTTAGGAATCTTCTTAAGCAAGCTTCTCATGGAGGTGAGCTTAGTTATGAAAGGGTGTGTGTAGCTAAGCTCTAGCTTCTCAAGGAAGTTTTCTCAAAGAAGCTTCTCAAGGAAGTTTTCTAAAGAAAGCTTCTCAAGGAAGCTACCTAGTCTATAAATAGAAGCATGTGTAACACTTGTTGTAACTTTGATGAATGAGAGTCTTGTGAGACACAACTCAAAGTTCAACTTCTCTCCCTTTTTCTTCCTTCAATTTCGTGCTCCCCACTTTCTCTTTCTCTCCCTCTTTCTTTTCCTCCATTGAAGCATCCTCTCCAAGCTTCTTATCCAAGGCTCATCTTGGTGGTGAAGCTCTTTCTTCCATGGCTTATTCCCTAGTGGATGGCGCCTCCTCTCACCTATTCTCCTTTGTCTTCCGCTGCATCTCCATGGTGGAAAATCACCATTAAAGGACCTCATGGAAGCTCAAAGATCCAGCCTCCATATAAGCCCCACAAGCAAGCTTCCATCACAATCCTAAACGTGTTTGGCAGTAGACGAAGCAATGATGTAACACGATCCATCTTTTGCCCCAAATTTTGCAAGATGGTTACTTCCATGCTTCAACTTGACTCAATGAACCTTTTCGTAAAAGCACGAGCTTGGTTCAACCCTATAACCCAGGGAATGGCAATTTTGATCGCCAATACTTCGACAACATTTCATAGGGATGAAAGACTCGAGAATACGCATGCTATGCATGGAAAATGTAATTATGAGATTGAGATGTCCAAAGAAACATCCTTTCTTAATTAACCACACATTAGGTACCATGCTCAATCATCATTTTTTTTTAAGTGAAATGGGTTTATGATCCCAACATGGTTGGCTCATGGTACCGAATATATGCAACTAAGAATGCAACGTGAATTTCCGCGCTTCCCTTTTTTTTTGTAGAGGAAAATACAAGGATCATGTATGAGCAAACATGTAGAACAAAAAGTATGTTGAACGCATATGCATGATGATGCAATGACTCATGCAAAATGGGAATGTGATAACGGACAAATGCAGGAACGATATGTTCATTATGATGCTGAAGAGATGTTTATGCGGTGCATGATATCAATGCATTTATGGACACGAGAGCCCGGAAAATCATCTCTCCTTACTTGCGCATTTGGGGGCGCAGTGCCCCATGTGTGCAGTTAAGAAGACGATATGGATCTTCCGACTTCCCACGACAAAAGATGAGACCAACATACAACGCATGTGTGACGGCATGATGCAGATGCGCAAAAGCGCAACAGGGGGATTTACACAGCATGGCAATATCCTCAAATAATCATACAACAAAGGCGTATATGACCTTTAGGTTATATGCATGACAGTGTTTAAAATGGCACGCAGCGTGTTTGCTCCATGCCCCTATTTTAGGGACCTACAGGATAGTATCTAGGGTCTCTAATAACTACTCCCAATGATTCATAACTCACACGGCCGTTTTCTAGAGGTATCATCACTCAAGATAATAATATTGTGGCGGTATGGAATACCAGTGACAACATATTATAAAGAGAGAAAGCTCTAGACGGGGTTTCACTATTATCAAGCAAGTCGGAGACCTAGCATGATGATAGATTCACCTCCACTCCTTAGATTCCCACGAACCCGGGTATAGGGCCCCTTTTTTTACTCAAACCCGTGGGTGCTTAGAATGCAGTGTAAAAATGTGAAAAGACAGCAGTTATTACATTTTAAACAGTTCAACAAATGCACACACAAAGTTTCAAAATTCCACAATTCCTTAAAATAGGCCTAACTCACAAAAAACAGTCCCTAGTGGAGTCGCCAACTGTCGCAACATGCCCCTTTGCGGGCGTGCGAGGCGAGGCTCATGGGTGCGCTTTCCAAAGGAGGAAAGATGCGCGGAGTCGCCACCAACACTTATTTGTGGAAAACGTCGGAAAAACCGAAGGAAACCGGTCAAAATGAAAATTCTAAGTTCGGGAGTTGTATTTACGTTTGAGGAAGGTATTAGCACCTCTCACGTTTGTCTCAAAGGACAACAGCCTATTTTTAGAATTGTGGAAATTGTGTTACCTTAACTTTTATTTCTTTTTTATTTTTTGAGGTCGACAAAAGCGGGGCTCTTGCTCCTACGTACCCTCCATCGAAGAGCAAATCAGACCTACGTAGTTCTTTCTTAAGGGTGAATCAAGCGATTCTTTTTACTTGGAAGGTAATCATTTTAAGGCGTTGGACCTTAAAAATGATCCATTTACTTGGTAAGAAAAACTGAGATAATAAACTTTCAAATCCTTTTTTAGTGATTTTTTTGTGGACGAGCTTGACTTGGCGGGTTGATTTTAGCCTTAGTTTCACTTTAGTTATTAGTCAATTCAATTAAGAATGAGAAATCCCAAAGAGAAAGCGTCCGATTGATTTTTCGCTTTATTTTACTAAAATGTATTTTTTTATTATTATATTATTATTTTACCTCTTTTTTTTATTTCCAACGTGGTTACGGCACGACCGAACGGTCGGAATTCATTTTAACAGAAATTAATGGATATTACAAATCAAATGATCGGTGGAAATTTATTTTATTTTTTTTATTAGGCGAGAAATGACTTAAATAAATGACTGAAGCACGTCAAAAGGGGGTACGGAAAGTAAATGAAACGAGAATAAAAGTACACAAAACAAATGGGGACCACCACGGGTACATAGAATGAATTGAACAGCTCGATTTGGAAACTTACCCGTTGAAGAACGAAGAACGGATGAAGAACGGTGAATAACGGAGGAAAACCTTCACGGATTTGCTTACGGAAACATCTCGGAAGCACCTCAGCTTGGATTTTCTTCACGGAAACAATTTTTTTCACCAAATAAAGCTGAAATACATCATCAGGGGGATCCGGGACCCTTAGAACAGCCCCCTTCAGCCTATCTATAGGAAAAAGGGGGAGGAGGTTGCCGCCCAGCTCGCCCAGGTGAGATGGGTTGCTACCTCCTCCAAAAAATTATTCTGGAAGGTCCAATTCAAAATTTCGAAATTTCTATTTGCACCCCCCCCCAATTTTGATAAGTTCACCCCCCTTCTTTCATAATTTACGGAAAACTTACGAAAGCATATAGGACTTGATTTTCTTCTTTTTTTCTCTTCCCTCTTACCCGTATTAAGTGAAATATGTTTATTTACAGTTATGGGAATTTTACGGAAGCATTACGGGTGTCCCGGAATCCCCGGAATCCCATTTTTTAACAAAACGGGGGAGGTGGTTGCCACCTAGCTCGCCCAAGCGAGCTCAGCTTGCCCAGGCGAGCTACATTGCTTCCACCTTAAGCAAGAAATTTCCCAGAAACCCCTAGAAGGGCCCAGATTCGAAAATTACTATTTGCACCCCCCATTTTACTAAATACACCCCCCTTTGCCCTTTTTGGCGATTCTTTTTCCGTAACGTCACGAAACTTTACGAATTTCGTAATGATACTTATTTTCTTTCCGTAAGGTTACGAATCCTTACGGATCATGTATTTACTCTTCTTTATCTTTCGAAGAAATTACAGAAACTCACGGATTGCGCAACAATACTTCCTTTTAATTTCCGACTCGTCTCGGGACTTCACATATTGTGCAACAAAGGGTGACGGGTATCTCGAAGCGGCCAATCAAAGGTTGCATGTCATCAAGTAATAATCCCGGGACGAAATTAGGGTATGACAATAGGGCCTAGTGACTTTGAGTGACTCTTTTTAAATAGCAGCCCTGGGATTCGTGAAGGCTATTTTGTTATGTTATTCATTATTCAGAGCTTTGTTTAGGTTTTACATTTTTCTGCTTGAATGCTACTGTTTGGTTCTTAATGCAATTTTCCATTATCTGCTTCTAATAACAATTTCGTTCTTGTTTCTTCTTCTACTTTCATTTACGTTTCTACTTTCATTTACGTTTCTGCTTCATTTACGTTTCTGCTTTTAGTTTCATTTGCATTTTCTATTTGAATCTATGGAAGGCTAGATTTTCTGGTGTTGTTTCCTTTTGAGGACGAAGCCCAACTCTCTTTGAGGTTTCGTTTATAATGTGGTTTCCTGGCAGTTTCCCCTTCACCAGTTAACCCAAATTCATGAACATTAATCAGTGCACGCTTCGTGTTTGATTAATTGCCTCTGAGTCTAACTTGCGTTCATGCTTAATGGACGAAGGGCTAACTAGTGTATGTGTTGCCTAATCACGTATTGACAACCCTAAGTTAATTTTCGCTTAGTAAATTGAAATAGGGTTGGATTAAGTGGTTAACTGTTAGGGACGAATTCTTCATAACCTAGGATAAGAGAATGGCTTCTAAATAAGAGGAAACAACCCATTTTTAATATTAGTAGTTTCGTATTCCACTTTACTTGTTTTGTCCTTTAAATCACAAAACAAACAAACCCCCCCCCAATCGTTACTGTTACTGCAAGTGTATTATGAACATTTGGTTTATCATTACTCATTGGGAAACGACCTAGGATCACTTCCTGGTTACTGCATTTTCATGTTTATTTGATTCGGGTACGTCCTCGATCAAATTTGGCGTCGTTGCCGGGGAGCAGTGTCCAAAGGTTCATAATAGCTAGCGTTGTGTGTTTAATTCCTTCGTGCTTTATGTTTAATTGTTAGTATTGTGTTAATATGTGTGTTATTGTTGTTTAATGTCCTAGTATTTTGTTTAGTGTGTGTTCTGTTTCAGTTTTCCTATTAAGCGTTTCCCTTGTTTCAGTTTTGGGTGTTTTGCTGTGAATAGTGTTTTGCGATGAACTTAGCGACCACCCATGCTGAATTATTTTGGATTTTTTGTTTTAGTAGCTAGGGTTGTTATTTTTGGCTGATTTTTTTTGTGGTAACTTCTTTTAATCTATATTTTGTGGGAAAAATAACTAGAGCCTTTAGTTTGGTCAGATTTGAAAGTTCCAAAAAAGTAGCACATTTTGTGTTTGTCAAAACTTCAAACGGTCATAACTTTTGCTCCGGTTATCAGAATCGCAATTATTATATATGTATTTGGGGTAGAAAAAAATTTCCTATGCTGTGGCAGCCTGCCATAGGCCGGCTAAGGTCTCCATCGTCCAAAAATAGTGGTTCTGTCAAAAGTTTTTTATTTTTCAAGTTTTATTCATTTATTTTTCTTAACCTACCATAGTTAGACTTTGAATTTTTGCCTGAAATTTTTGTGCTATCTTCTCATCATTTTATAAGGTTGCTCACAAAATTTCAAGTCATTTGGATATCATTTGAGGATAGTTGTAGTTCAAACCTACACCTTTATTTACATGACAAGGCAACTAGTTGTGCATGCTGAATGTAGTGTATGACTAGAGGCAATCCATCTGACTTACAACCCTTTGATCCTGAGATAGATAGGACATTTCATAGATTAGGTAGGCATCATTTTATACCTTTTGATCATCCTGAGCATTCCATTACTGGTGAATCTATGCATTCTGTTATTGGTGATTTTGAACATCCTGATTTTGAGCATTCTGATTCAGAGCATTCTGATTTTGAACATTCTGAGAACATGGCACAACCTCCACCTTGTGAGAGGACTCTAAGGGAAATGGTTGCACCTGATTTCACCTACGAAAGCTTGTGCATCCAATACCCTGATGAGGATGTCCCATATGTTCTTAAAACTAGACTGATCCATTTGCTTCCAAAGTTTCATGGCCTTGCAGGTGAAGACCCGCACAAACATCTGAAAGAATTTCATATTGTCTGCTCCACCATGAAACCCCCAGATGTCCAAGAGGATCACATATTTCTGAAGGCTTTTCCTCATTCTTTAGAGGGAATGGCAAAGGACTGACTGTATTACCTTGCTCCAAGGTCCATCACTAGCTGGGATGACCTTAAGAGAGTATTCTTAGAAAAAAATTTCCCTGCTTCCAGGACCACAGCCATCAGGAAGGATATCTCAGGTATTAGACAACTCAGTGAAGAGAGCCTGTATGAATACTAGGAGAGATTTAAAAAACTATGTGCTAGTTGCCCTCACCATCAGATTTTGGAGCAGCTGCTTCTCCAATATTTTTATGAAGGACTTAGTAATATGGAGAGAAGTATGATAGATGCTGCCAGTGGTGGAGCCCTTGGAGACATGACTCCTGCTGAAGCCAGAAATTTAATTGAGAAGATGGCTTCCAACTCCCAGCAGTTTAGCGCCAGAAATGATGCTATAGTCATTAGAGGAGTGCATGAGGTAGCTACAAACTCAGCTGCATCATCTGAAACTAAGAAGCTTGAAGGCAAACTGGATGCATTGGTTAACTTGGTAACCCAGCTGGCCTTGAACCAGAAATCTGTACCTTTCGCAAGAGTCTGTGGTTTGTGCTCCTCTGCCGACCACCATACAGACCTTTGCCCTTCCATGCAACAACCTGGAGCAATTGAGCAGCCCGAAGCTTATGCTGCAAACATTTACAATATACCTCCTCAACCTCAGCAGCAAAATCAACCACAATAGAACAATTATGACCTCTCCAGCAACAGATACAACCCTGGATGGAGGAATCACCCTAATCTCAGATGGTCTAGCCCTCAGCAACAACAACAACAGCCTGCTCCTTCCTTCCAAAATGTTGTTGGCCCAAGCAGACCATACATTCCTCCACCAATCCAACAACAGCAATAGCCCCAGAAACAGCCAACAGTTGAGGCTCCTCCACAACCTTCCCTCGAAGAACTTGTGAGGCAAATGACCATGCAGAACATGCAGTTTCAACAAGAGACTAGAGCCTCCATTCAGAGCTTAACCACTCAGATGGGACAATTGGCTACACAATTAAATCAACAACAGTCCCAGAATTCTGACAAGCTGCCTTCTCAATCTGTCCAAAATCCCAAAAATGTCAGTGCCATTTCATTGAGGTCGGGAAAGCAGTGTCAAGGACCTCAACCTGTAGCACCTTCCTCATCTGCAAATGAACCTGCTAAACTTCACTCTACTCCAGAAAAAGGTGATGACAAAATTTACCTAACAATTTCTGTGCAGGTGAATCTTCCACTGGTAATTCTGATTTGCAGAAGCAGCATATCCCTCCTCTTTCATTCCCTCCAAGAGCAGTTTCCAACAAAAAAATGGAAGAGGCAGAGAAAGAGATCTTGGAAACATTTAGAAAAGTTGAGGTAAACATACCTCTGCTGGATGCAATAAAGCAAATTCCAAGATATGCTAAATTCTTGAAGGAGTTGTGCACTAATAAGCGGAAGCTTAAAGGAAGTGAACGAATTAGCATGGGCAGAAATGTCTCCGCACTGATTGGTAAATCTGTTCCCCAAATTCCTGAAAAATGTAAAGATTCAGGTACATTCAGCATACCTTGTATTATAGGGAATAGTAAGTTTGACAATGTCATGCTAGATTTAGGAGCTTCTGTTAGTGTTATGCCTCTGTCTATTTTTAATTCTCTATCTCTAGGTCCCTTGCAGTCAACTGATGTGGTAATTCATTTAGCTAATAGAAGTGTTGCCTACCCTGTTGGTTTCATAGAAGATGTCTTAGTTAGAGTTGGTGAACTGATTTTCCCTATTGATTTTTATATTTTGAATATGGAAGATGGATTTTCTCAAGGATCAGTTCCCATCATTCTAGGCAGACCCTTTATGAAAACTGCTAGAACTAAGATAGATGTTTATGCAGGCACACTATCCATGGAGTTTGGTGATATAGCTGTTCATTTTAATATTCTTGATGCTATGAAATACCCATCTAAAGATCTTTTTGTATTTTGTGCTGAAATAATTGACCATGTTGTTGATGAATACATGACTGATCTTTACTCTAATCTGCATGCCTCTCACTCTTCATGCATTGAGTCTGAAATTGTACTTGATCATATGTCTGAATTTGATGCTGAAAGTGAATCTGAAAGTGATATTGATTGCATGTCTGGTGGTGGTGTTTTACCTCTCGAGATTGATTTTATAGAGTCAGATAGGACTAACCATGTTTCAGGAAGTACACGTAACTCTGACTTTCTTTATGAGGTACAGGCTGAGAAACCATCTCCTTCTACCACTATCCAGCCGACCACACCAGAATTGAAGCCTCTGCCATCAAATTTAAAATGCGCTTACTTGGATGATAGCAAAAGTTTTCCAGTGATTATATCTGCCTCCCTTGCTGACGAGCAAGAGGAGAAGTTGTTGTCTGTTTTCAAGAAGCATAAGAAGGCTATAGGCTGGACCCTGGCGGACATTCCTGGTATTAGCCCATCCACATGTATGCATCGAATAAATTTAGAGGATGGAGCTAAACCAATAAGACAGCCACAGAGAAGACTCAACCCAGTGATTCTTGATGTAGTGAAGAAGGAGATAACCAAGCTTTTGCAAGCTGGAATCATTTATCCTATCTCCGACAGCCAGTGGGTGAGTCTCGTCCAGGTAGTCCCGAAGAAGACCGGCCTCACAGTGATAAAAAATGAGAAGGAGGAGCTGATTCCTACTCGGGTGCAGAATAGTTGGAGAGTCTGCATTGACTGTAGGAGGCTAAACCAGGTTACCAAAAAGGACCATTTTCCCCTGCCATTCATTGACCAGATGCTTGAACGCCTGGCAGGTAAATCTCACTACTATTTCCTTGATGGTTTTTCTGGTTATATGCAAATTACTATTGCTCCTGAGGATCAGGAAAAGACCACATTCACCTGCCCCTTCGGCACTTTTTCCTATAGGAGGATGCCTTTTGGCCTGTGCAATGCCCCTGGTACCTTCCAACGGTGCATGATTAGTATTTTCAGTGATTTCTTAGAAAATTGCATAGAGGTGTTTTTGGATTATTTCACTGTGTATGGATCCTCTTTTGATGGTTGTTTGGATAGTTTGGAAAAAGTTTTGAATAGATGCATTGAAACTAACCTTGTTCTAAATTTTGAAAAATGTCATTTTATGGTTGAGCAAGGTATAGTTTTAGGTCATATTATTTCCAATAAGGATATTGAAGTAGATCCTGCAAAAATTTCTGTTATTTCACAATTGCCTTACCCCTCTTGTGTGCGAGAGGTGCGATCTTTTCTTGGTTATGCAGGATTCTACAAGCGCTTTATAAGGGATTTTAGCAAAGTAGCCCTTCCACTGTCCAACTTGTTCCAAAAGGAGGTGGAGTTTGACTTTAATGACAGATGCAAAGAGGCTTTTGATTGCCTCAAAAGAGCGCTGACTACCACCCACATCATCCAGGCACCCGATTGGACAGCCCCTTTTGAGCTTATGTGTGATGCATCAAATTATGCATTGGGGGCTGTCCTTGCTCAGAAAATTGATGAATTTCCCAGGGTGATATACTATGCTTCTAGGACTTTAGATGCTGCCCAAACGAATTATACTACTACTGAGAAGGAGCTTCTAGCCATAGTTTTTGCTCTTGAAAAATTTCGATCTTATTTGCTTGGTACCCGCATTATTGTTTATACTGATCATGCAGCTCTGAAGTACTTGTTGAAGAAGGCTGATTCTAAGCCTAGGTTGATCCGATGGATGCTCTGGCTTCAAGAGTTTGACTTGGAGATCCGTGATAGGAGCGGAGCACAAAATTTAGTTGTTGATCATTTGAGTCGGATCAAACGTGTAACGGATGCGGATTCACCCATTCGAGATGATTTCCCAGATGATCATTTGTATATACTGTATAGTATTTCTGACTCTCTTTCTACTCCCTGGTTTGCCAACATTGTCAATTATTTAGTTGCTTCTGTTTTTCCTCCCTCAGCATCTAAGGCCCAAAAAGATAAAATTAAAAGTGATGCTAAGTATTTTATTTGGGATGACCCCTACTTGTGGAAATTGTGCAGTGATCAGGTAATTAGACGATGCATTCCAGATCACGAGACTGACTCAGTCCTGCAGTTCTATCATTCTTCCGCACCGGGAGGTCATCTGGGTGTTCAAAGGACAGCTCGCAAAGTGCTTGATTGTGGTTTTTATTGGCCCACCATCTTTAAAGATGCGTGGAAGATCTGCAGCACTTGTGAGCAGTGTCAGAGAGCAGGAAATGCACTTACATGGCGACAAAAAATGCCTCAGCAACCTATGCTATTCTGTGAGGTGTTTGATGTCTGAGGTATAGATTTCATGGGCCCTTTTCCTGTCTCTTTTGGTTATGTTTACATTCTCCTTGCAGTTGACTATGTTTCAAAATGGGTGGAAGCCAAGCCCACTAGAACTAATGATGCTAAAGTTGTTGCAGATTTTGTCAGGTCTAATCTGTTTTGCAGGTTTGGAGTACCTAAAGCAATTGTTAGTGATCAAGGAACCCATTTTTGCAACAGAACAATGCATGCCCTGCTTAAAAAGTATGGGGTGGTACACAGCGTATCCACACCATACCAGCCCCAGACCAATGGACAGGCAGAAATTTCTAACTGGGAGATCAAGAGAATTTTAGAGAAGATTGTGCAGCCAAGCAGGAAAGATTGGAGTACCAGGCTTGATGATGCTCTCTGGGCACATCGGACTGCCTACAAAGCACCCATAGGAATGTCTCCTTATCGGGTTGTCTTTGGAAAGTCATGTCATCTTCCAGTGGAAATTGAGCACAAAGCATACTGGGCAGTGAAGACTTGCAACTTCTCTATGGATCAAGCTGGTGAGGAAAGAAAGTTGCAACTGAGTGAGTTAGATGAAATCCGCCTAGAAGCCTACAAGAATGCCAAGTTCTACAAAGAAAAGACTAAGAAGTTCCATGATAGCATGATAGTTAAGAAGGACTTCATGGTTGGGCAAAAAGTGTTATTGTATAATTCTAGGCTTGGACTCATGAGTGGTAAGTTGAGGTCTAAGTGGATTGGTCCTTTTGTTGTTACTAATGTTTTTCCTTATGGTACAGTTGAGATCAAAAGCGACTCCACAAACAAGAGCTTCAAGGTCAACAGACATCGACTTAAGCCATTCCTCACAAACCCTTCTTTAGTGGACGTAGTGGTGGAAGAGACTTCCTTACTCCACCCTACCCTTCCTCCACCATGACTTAGGGAGTTCATCTTTTCCTATCTCCTTCTTTTCTTTTATTACACTTGTCCGATTCTATTTGATGGTTTAATTGTTTTTAATCTTTTAATTGTGCTACATTGAGGACAATGTGTTGTTTAAGTATGGGGGGGAGTGTTCTTTTGGTTTTGCTAGTTTTGTCGGTTTTGTTAATTTGTTAGTTGTGTTAATTTGTTAATGTTGTTAGACTTCTAGTTTAATATTTTGGGTCAATTTTGTGTGCATGTACGACTTTGCATGTTTTTCTTTGAATTATAGGATATGTTCAAGAAATGGGTAATGTAGATGCAATTGCTTTTGATGTTTTGATGATGATCATGATGATATGATGCAATTGATGTAAATGGGCTTTTCAAGATTAAATTCAAGACAATACTTCAAGATTACAAGTCACAGCATCAAGATGATCACTAGTATATTAGGAAGGGAATTCCTAATTGAATTAGCAAAAGGTTTGGCCAAGTAATTTAAATTAAAAAGTGTTTTACAAAGGTTTTACTCTCTGGTAATCAATTACCAGAGGATGTAATCGATTACCAGTGGCCAAATATATTTTATAACAACTACTAAAAATTTGAATTCGAAATTTTAGACTGTGTAATCGATTACACAATTTTGGTAATCGATTACCAGCAGTTAGTAAACGTTTTAATTCAAATTTTAAAAGCTGTAATCGATTACACAATTACTGTAATCGATTACCAGACAGGATTTTCAGAAAAATAATTTTAAGAGTCACAACTTTTCAAAGGCTTTATTCATGACCACCAATGGTCTATATATATGTAACTTAAACACGAAATTGCTCAGAGATTTTTAGAACAACAAGTGTTTATCCTCTCAAAGAGCAAATTCATTTTATCCTCTTAAGAATTCCTTGGCCAATTCAATTGCAATTCATTAAGGAATTATTTGAGTGCTCAATCTGTAAAATCCATCTCTTTCTAGAGAGATTTGTTCTTCTTCTTCTTCTCATTCTCTAAGGGATTAAGAGACTGTGAGTCTCTTGTTGTAAAGGATCTCTAAACACAAAGGAAGGATTGTCCTTGTGTGTTTAGAACTTGTAAAAGGAATTTACAAGATAGTGGAACTCTCAAGCGGGTTGCTTGGGGACTGGACATAGGCACAAGGGTGTGGCCGAACCAGTATAAAACTGAGTTTGCATTTTCTCTTCCCTTAATCTCCTTTATTTATTATTGCTTTATATTCATATTCAAATTGTTTCATTTGAATTAATATTTAAGAAGATTGTCATTAAGGGAATTCATAACTTGAGTAAAAAGTGAAATAGATTTTTAATTAGGGGAAATAGTTTGGAATATCTTAATTCAACCCCCCCCCCCCTTCTTAAGATATCTGAGGCCACTTGGCTAACAAGTGGCATCAGAGCTTCATTCTTGTATAAAGTTTAGAAGCTTCAAGAAAAAGATGGCCTCAGCAAATTCCTTATTTCCAGAAGGGAATTCTATCAATAGACCTCCAATCTTTAATGGAGAGGGTTACCACTACTGGAAAACCCGAATGCAAATTTTTATCGAGGCAATAGATCTAAATATCTGGGAAGCCATAGAAATAGGGCCTTATATACCCACCACAGTAGAAAGAGTTTCAATAGATGGTAGTTCATCAAGTGAAAGCATAACCATAGAAAAACCTAGAGATAGATGGTCTGAAGAGGATAGAAAACGAGTACAATACAACTTAAAAGCCAAAAACATAATAACATCTGCCCTAGGAATGGATGAATATTTCAGGGTTTCAAATTGTAAGAGTGCTAAGGAAATGTGGGACACTCTTCGATTAACACATGAAGGAACTACAGATGTTAAAAGATCTAGGATAAATGCACTAACTCATGAGTATGAATTATTTAGAATGAATGCAAATGAAAATATTCAGAGTATGCAAAAGAGATTTACACATATAGTAAATCATCTAGCAGCCTTAGGCAAAGAATTTCAAAATGAGGATCTTATAAACAAGGTGTTAAGATGTTTAAGTAGAGAATGGCAACCCAAAGTAACGGCCATTTCTGAATCAAGAGATTTGTCTAACATGTCTCTTGCCACTTTATTTGGAAAGTTGCAGGAACACGAGATGGAACTATTGAGATTGCACCAAAATGAAGAAAATGACAAGAAAAAGAAAGGAATTGCTCTTAAAGCATCATCCTCAATTCAAGAAGAAAGTGATCAGGATAATGATCCAGATGATGATGATGATCTAAGTCTTTTTGTAAAAAGATTCAACAAGTTTCTTAAAGTAAGAGGAAATCAGAGGCGACCAAATTTTAAATCAAAGAGAAGGACAGAAAATTCATCCTCTACTCTAAAATGCTTTGAATGCAATCAACCTGGACATCTGAGGGTTGATTGTCCCATCTTCAAGAAAAAGATGGAAAAATCTGAAAAGAAAAATCATAGTGAAAAGAAACTGAAGAAAGCATACATCACATGGGATGAAAATGATTTGGAATCCTCTGAAGATTATGAAAATGAAGAGATAAATCTCTGCCTTATGGCCAAAAGTTACGAAAGTGATGAAGAGGTAACATCTTCAAACAACTTATCTATTTCTTTTGATGAATTGCAAGATGCATTTGCTGATCTGCATAAAGAATCAATTAAACTTGCAAAATTAGTTTCATCATCAAAGAAAACAATTTCAAATTTAGAAAATGAAATTTCGAAATTAAACAAAGAATTAGATCTTCTTAGAAATGAAGTCTCAATCTCTAAAACAAATGAAAAAGTTAATATCTCCACTATTAATGACAAGAAAATAACAGATTCTTGTAGTTGTTGTGATAAATATGTAAAAGAAATTAAAGAGTTGAAAAATTCACTTGCAAAATTTTCATATAGTAGAAATAATTTAGATGTTATATTAAGTAAACAAAGATATGTGTCTAATAAAAATGGACTAGGGTATAAATCTGAAAAACAACAAAAGGTTCATAAAAACTTTTCCACTTCCACACAAAAATGTAATTCTAATTCTATCACTTGTTTTTAATGTGGAAGAAGAGGACATGGCATATCAACTTGCTACTTCAAGAAAAATTACAGTAACATTAAAATGATATGGGTCCCAAAAGGATCCTCAGTTTATACTAACATGCAAGGACCCAATAAAATTTGGGTACCTAAGTCAAAAACTTGATTATGCAGGTATCTTTGAGAAAGAAGTGGTACATAGATAGCGGATGCTCAAAACATATGACTGGAGATGCATCAAATTTTACACATATATCTCCAAAGAAAAGCAGGCATGTAACATATGGTGACAACAACAAAGGTAGAATTCTTGGAGTGGGTAAAATAGGTACAAATTCTTCAAACTCCATTGAAAATGTTCTACTTGTTGAAGGCCTTAAGCATAGCCTGCTTAGCGTTAGTCAACTATGTGACAAAGGCTATCTAGTATCATTTGATTCTCATAAATGTCTTATAGAACATAAGCATGACATTAATATAAAGCATGTAGGACATAGAGTCAATAATGTTTACATGATAGACTTAAGCATAAAACAAGAAAACAATCATTGCTTTCTTAGTAAAGATGATGATCCATGGTTATGGCATAAAAGAATTGCTCACATAAACATGGATCACTTAAATAAGTTAATTTCAAAAGATTTAGTAGTTGGTTTGCCTAAATTGAAATTTGAAAAAGATAAACTATGCGATGCATGTCAAAAGGGCAAACAAACAAGAGTCTCATTCAAACCTAAAAATGTTGTTTCAACCACTCGACCATTACAGTTATTGCATATGGATCTATTTGGTCCATCTAGAACCATGAGTTTTGGAGGAAATTACTATGCTCTAGTTATAGTTGATGATTTCTCTAGATATACTTGGACATTATTTATTACACATAAAAGTGATTCATTCCAAGCATTTAGGAAACTTGCTAAAGTCATACAAAACAAGAAAAATCTCAAGATTGCATCCATTAGAAGTGATCATGGGGGTGAATTTGAAAATAAAGATTTTGAATTATTTTGTGATGAACATGGTATTGAACATAATTTTTCTGCACCAAGAACCCCTCAACAAAATGGAGTTGTTGAGAGGAAAAATAGGTCATTGGAAGAAATTGCAAGAACTTTATTAAATGATACTTCTCTTCCAAAGTATTTTTGGGCTGAAGCTGTCAATACTGCATGTTACATCATGAATAGGGCCTTGATAAGACCTATTTTAAAGAAAACCCCATATGAGTTATTTAATGGTAGAAAACCTAATATCTCTCATCTACATGTTTTTGGTTGCAAGTGCTTTGTACTTAATAATGGTAAAGATAATCTAGGAAAATTCGATGCAAAATCTGATGAAGGCATTTTTCTTGGATATTCATTACAAAGAAAAGCATATAGGATATATAATAAAAGAACTATGAATATCGAGGAATCCATTCATGTTACCTTTGACGAATCTAATGCTATCTTGTCAAGAAAGAATATGCTAGATGACATTGCAGATTCTTTAGAACATATGAATATTGATGAACAAGATTCCAAAGGAAATGATAAAGGAAACAATGAAGATCCTCCAGAAGAAGTCAAATCCAATAATGAACTTCCAAGAGAATGGAAAGCTTCAAGAGATCATCCCCTCGACAACATTATTGGTGATATCTCAAAAGGGGTAACAACTAGACATTCTCTTAAAGATTTATGCAATAATATGACTTTTGTATCCATGATTGAACCTAAAAATATAAAAGAAGCCATAGTAGATGATAATTGGATCATTGCCATGCAAGAAGAACTAAACCAATTTGAAAGAAACAATGTATGGAAATTAGTAGAAAAACCTGAAAATTATCCTGTCATAGGAACTAAATGGGTTTTTAGAAATAAATTAGATGAACATGGTATAATTATTAGAAATAAAGCCAGGTTAGTAGCAAAAGGGTATAATCAAGAAGAGGGAATAGACTATGAAGAAACATATGCTCCTGTTGCAAGATTAGAAGCCATTAGAATGCTTTTGGCATATGCATCCATAATGGACTTTAAACTTTATCAAATGGATGTTTTGAGTGCCTTTCTAAATGGTTTAATTCAAGAAGAGGTATATGTTGAACAACCCCTTGGTTTTGAAATTCCTGATAAACCAAACCATGTTTATAAATTACAAAAGGCTCTTTATGGTTTGAAACAAGCCCCTAGGGCGTGGTATGAACGCTTAAGTAATTTTCTTCTAGAAAAAGATTTCTCCAGAGGTAAAGTGGATACCACATTGTTCATAAAGAGAAAGCATAATGATATTTTGTTGGTTCAAATATATGTTGATGATATAATTTTTGGATCCACTAATGATTCATTGTGCAAGGAGTTTTCCCTTGATATGCAAAGTGAATTTGAAATTTCAATGATGGGAGAACTAAAGTACTTTCTGGGATTACAAATCAAGCAAACTCAAGAAGGAATATTCATCAATCAATCCAAGTACTGCAAGGAATTGATCAAAAGATTTGGGATGGATAGTGCAAAACACATGTCTACACCGATGAGCACTAATTGTTACTTAGATAAAGATGAATCTGGTCAGTCTATAGACATAAAACAATATCGAGGTATGATCGGATCTCTTCTTTATTTATCTGCTAGTAGACCTGATATTATGTTTAGTGTATGCATGTGTGCTAGGTTTCAATCCAACCCCAAACAATCACATTTAAGTGCAGTAAAGAGAATCATGAGATACCTATTAGGAACAATCAATTTAGGATTATGGTATCCTAAGAATTCAACATGTAACTTAATAGGATATTCTGATTCTGATTTTGCCAGATCTAAAATTGATAGAAAAAGTACAATTGGAACTTGTCAATTTATTGGATCGGCTCTTGTCTCATGGCATAGTAAGAAACAAAACAGTGTTGCTTTATCCACTGCTGAAGCGGAGTATATCTCTGCCGGTAGTTGTTGTGCACAGATTTTATGGATGAAGCAACAATTATCTGACTATGGCATCATTCTTAATCGCATACCTATTAAGTGTGATAATACTAGTGCCATAAATCTATCCAAAAACCCAGTTCAACACTCTAGAACTAAACATATAGAGATTAGACACCACTTTCTTAGAGATCATGTCCTAAAGGGAGATTGTGTATTAGAATTTGTTGATACTAAGAATCAACTTGCTGATATTTTCACTAAACCTCTCCCCAAGGAAGTGTTCTTCTCTATTAGAAGAGAACTAGGTCTCTTAGATGTAAGAGATTTAGAAAAATAGGGATTGATTGGTTGATTGATTGGTTGATTTACTCTTACTTATTGATTGTAGATTATTTTGTTTGTTTGATCATGTTTGAATTCTTGTTTTTATGATAGAATTTATGATTTCTTGTGTATATAATAATTGAATGATTGAATTTAGTGTATTAGTAGTGAAAATTAGTCATATAGGATGTATTTGAGCATAAACATGGATATTCTCTTAAGAAACTAGCCTAGGATAGGCTCTGGTAATCGATTACCATCCAGTGTAATCGATTACACATGAACAGGGAGCCTGTAATCGATTACAACATCCTGTAATCGATTACCAGAAGGCTTATTGGGCCTGTAATCGATTACCAATACCTGTAATCGATTACAATGCGTCATCTTCCATAAATACTCACGAAATCAGAGCTGCTGCGCAGCCAAAGCCTCCTCCACGTTTTCCTCCATACCTAGAACTTCAAACCTTCGATTCTCACTCAATTCTTCACCAAATCACGTCCCGTAAAGCCCAATCTTCCTCTTTTTCACTCCTCTTTCACTTCCACTGATCAAAATCCAAAAAAACTTCATCAAATGGCAGAGCCATCGAAGAAGAGAAAGGGATCATCCTCCACCGCTGCTGCTGCTGCCCATCGCCGCCACGGCCCATCCGGAGCACCCACAGCACCTATTCCTCCTTCTTTGTCATCTCCAAGATCATCAACATTGTTTCCATCCGATGATCAACGTCTACGGTACCTTTCTCAGTTTTCTTCAAGAATAATCTTAGACCCTAAGTACCTAGACGTAGAGTTCTTTAATGATGAAACGTTTGATTGCTATCAAGTGTTTCAAAATTCTGGTCTTGTTGATTTCATGTCATTAAAATTGCCATATTATCCTGAACTTGTAAAAGTCTTCTACTGCAATTTAAAAATTCAGGATGGTATCATTATGTCTGAGGTGCATGGTACTTCTATGGTCATTGATCAGTCACTATTCTTTTCTTTGACTCATTTACCCAGTTCAGGTGCACCTTTTGAGGGCACCATTGTTGATGACTGGAAATTCGATTATTCGAGTCATGATGCTCGTCGCATGGTCTGCAATGATCAAGCTGAAATGACCGGTAGATTGCTGGCCGGGTCATTAACATTTGATAATCGCATCATGCATTATATCATTGTTAGAATTTTGCTTCCTCGGTCTTCAAATTTAGCACAAGCCTCTGAGGAGGATTTGATTCTTATGTGGGCTTTTCTTACCGGTCGTCAGATCGACTGGGCCCATTTGGTTCGGTACCGAATGCATAAGGCATTACGGGCCAATGCACCTCTTCCTTATCCACATTTGATTACTCTGTTTTTGCGTCATTTTCAAATTCCGCTTGATGATGAACCCTTTGTTCAAGTCAAGCGTTCTTTTGCAATTGATGCTGGTGCAGTGACCTCCTTTGGGTATCGTAAAGATCGGAATGGACAATGGCTGAAGAAGGATGCACTCCCTCCTCAAGATGAACGTACTCCTTCACCTCCCCCTCAACGTGAAGATTCCGCACTCATGAATGAAGTCCTCTCCGAATTACGGGGTCTTCGTTCTTATGTTGGTGACCGCTTCGACTCGTTAGATACACGCTTTGCCGGTATGGACATTCGCCTCACACAGCTTGAAGAGGATGTCGGATACATTCGTCAGAGTTTCGATCTTCCACCACCACCTCCGTCTTCTTAGATTTTAGTTTCTAATTATAAGTCTTTAATAAGCCGTGTATTTTGGCTGTTTAAGTTTCTTAGAGTTTCAATTATTACGTTAAGTACTTTGCTTATTTATCTTGTGGTATTAAGATTTCAGACTTTTTCTGCTTTGACATTGTGTGGTTGTTGACATTTTGAGTTATTTGGATTCTGGATTGATTATTTCTTGTTTGTGAGTTTGGATGGTTATGCTTTATACTCTGATCTTTATATCTTTCTACTCCTTTGTTATATCTGTGTTGATTCCCTAGTTCTTTGGCTTTTTGATGTTGCCAAAGGGGGAGAAAAGGTTGGTTGTAGAAAAAGCTTAACAACCTTAGAAATCAAGTGATCATAAATTCCGAAATATAGGGGGAGTAAACGCACATTTTATCTATATACAATTGTTTGTTGCTTGCTTTAATCTTGATTTCAGGTATTGTATTGTCATCATCAAAAAGGGGGAGATTGTAGATGCAATTGCTTTTGATGTTTTGATGATGATCATGATGATATGATGCAATTGATGTAAATGGGCTTTTCAAGATTAAATTCAAGACAATACTTCAAGATTACAAGTCACAGCATCAAGATGATCACTAGTATATTAGGAAGGGAATTCCTAATTGAATTAGCAAAAGGTTTGGCCAAGTAATTTAAATTAAAAAGTGTTTTACAAAGGTTTTACTCTCTGGTAATCAATTACCAGAGGATGTAATCGATTACCAGTGGCCAAATATATTTTATAACAACTACTAAAAATTTGAATTCGAAATTTTAGACTGTGTAATCGATTACACAATTTTGGTAATCGATTACCAGCAGTTAGTAAACGTTTTAATTCAAATTTTAAAAGCTGTAATCGATTACACAATTACTGTAATCGATTACCAGACAGGATTTTCAGAAAAATAATTTTAAGAGTCACAACTTTTCAAAGGCTTTATTCATGACCACCAATGGTCTATATATATGTAACTTAAACACGAAATTGCTCAGAGATTTTCAGAACAACAAGTGTTTATCCTCTCAAAGAGCAAATTCATTTTATCCTCTTAAGAATTCCTTGGCCAATTCAATTGCAATTCATTAAGGAATTATTTGAGTGCTTAATCTGTAAAATCCATCTCTTTCTAGAGAGATTTTTTCTTCTTCTTCTTCTCATTCTCTAAGGGATTAAGAGACTGTGAGTCTCTTGTTGTAAAGGATCTCTAAACACAAAGGAAGGATTGTCCTTGTGTGTTTAGAACTTGTAAAAGGAATTTACAAGATAGTGGAACTCTCAAGCGGGTTGCTTGGGGACTGGACGTAGGCACAAGGTTGTGGCCGAACCAGTATAAAACTGAGTTTGCATTTTCTCTTCCCTTAATCTCCTTTATTTATTATTGCTTTATATTCATATTCAAATTGTTTCATTTGAATTAATATTTAAGAAGATTGTCATTAAGGGAATTCATAACTTGAGTAAAAAGTGAAATAGATTTTTAATTAGGGGAAATAGTTTGGAATATCTTAATTCAACCCCCCCCCCCCCCCTTCTTAAGATATCTGAGGCCACTTGGCTAACAGGTAATTGTTTTGAAAATAAAAGTTCTTGACATTTTGTGACTTGAAATCCTTGATTCTCCTCTACATGTCATGATAGTTTTGAAAGCTCAATTTGAAAGTGATGAGTTTACCTTTGTGAGAATTTGAGCCATCCATCATCATAATCATTTGGTGTGTTTTGCCCCATTGATTGCTTGCACAATAGCCTTGGCTTGATTCTTGTTGATGCTTCCTAATTCACATGAATATTTGGAAATGATTGAGGCAATTTTGTTCTTATAAGCTTCTAGCCAAATGGACTTACCTTGAATTAATTCCTTTGATAGCCCTTTTGAGCCTTGTCTCCCTTTCCTTGTTTTGAAGCTCACTACAAGCCTTAAATGAAAAACCATGATATCACCATATCCTTAAGGAATTTTGGAGCTTTGGAATTGTTTTGGGAATAAGTGTGGGGGTTTTTGTTTCATTGGATAACATGTTTTGTTGGCTATGCTTCATGATGTATTTTGGGCCATACTTGATGTACATTGTATATTGGTTAAATGTTGGACATGCTGAATGAGATGTTGTTTCTCAAAGGCTACATATGCAAAAAAAAAAAATCGAAAAAGAAAAAGAAAAGCAATAAGGTTGAGTGAATAAGATCTTAAATGACAAAAGAATGATGAGACTCTTGGTTCTACTCTTTATGTTTAAATTTTATCTTTACTTCTTTTTATTTTCATATTTTTTTTCTTAAGATGCACTTATTCTCCATTGCTCCTCTATTCCTTTGGGATTCAGCCACTTATTCCATATTTTTCCATACCTTGTCCTTGGCCCCATTACAACCTTAAAAGACCTTTTGATCCTCATGTGCTTGTGTTTATGGGTTGATTGTCAATTTTAGAATCTTGCAAAGTTTACGTGGTGTTTGTTTTCATGGGTGCTTTGAGGGTAAATAGTAGCCTAGACACTTGAGAGATAGAGTGTATATCTTGTGAGGCTTTATCACTTTTCATTCTTGAGCTGATTAACTATTTTGCCATGATTGGGTTGCTTGGATGATTTTCATGAATGTCTTGACTTTTCGGATCTCCTTATGTTAGATGTTACCCATTCCTTTCATTCCCTGATGTTCATTGAGAAATATGTGAATGTTTTCGTTTGTCTCTCTTTGATATCCTTGGACTTTGTTCTTTGTTTCATTTTGCCCAGGAGTGCAAAAGGCTAAGTAAGGGGGGTTTTGATGTGCCATCATTTTCTTCTATTTTCTAAACCCTTTTTGCACCATTTTAATTACTGATTGGTCTTAATTGTCAATTAATTAGGCAGTTTTATTATTTGGGCTCATTTAGCTAATTTGATGTTTTTAATCTAATTTCAGGAATTAATGAAACATTGGGCTTAATCCGGATTTTGGTTGTGGACTTGAAGAGGGCAAATAAAGCAGCGCTTACCTTAGTTAATTTCTAATTAGGAAATTTCGCAATTTTATTTTATGTAGTGTTTATTTCGTTTTGGGCCAGAGTATTGTAATAGGGCCCAGTGACTTTGAGTGACTCTTTTTAAATAGCAGCCTTGGGATTCGTGAAGGCTATTCTCTTATGTTATTCATTATTCAGAGCTTTGTTTAGGTTTTACGTTTTTTTGCTTGAATGCTACTGTTTGGTTCTTAATGCAATTTTCCATTTTCTGCTTCTAATAACAATTTCGTTCTTGTTTCTTCTTCTACTTTCATTTACGTTTCAACTTTCATTTACGTTTTTGCTTCATTTACGTTTCTGCTTTTAGTTTCATTTGCGTTTTCTGTTTGAATCTATGGAAGGCTAGATTTTCTGGTGTTGTTTCCTTTTGAGGACGAAGCCCAACTCTTTTTGAGGTTTCGTTTATAATGTGGTTTCCTGGCAGTTTCCCCTTCACCAATTAACCCAAATTCATGAACATTAATCAGTGCACGCTTCGTGTTCGATTAATTGCCTCTGAGCCTAACTTGCGTTCATGCTTAATGGACGAAGGGCTAACTGGTGTATGTGTTGCCTAATCACGTATTGACAACCCTAAGTTGATTTTCGCTTAGTAAATTGAAATAGGGTTGGATTAAGTGGTTAACTGTTAGGGACGAATTCTCCATAACCCAGGATAAGAGAATGGCTTCTAAATCAGAGGAAACAACCCATTTTTAATATTAGTAGTTTCGTATTCCAGTTTACTTTTTCTGTCCTTTAAATCACAAAACAAACAACCCCCCCCCCAATCGTTACTGTTACTGCAAGTGTATTATGAACATTTGGTTTATCATTGCTCGTTGGGAAATGACCTAGGACCACTTCCTAGTTACTGCATTTTCATGTTTATTTGATTCGGTACGACCTCGATCAACTACACGTACTTGCCATCAGAGGGCTGCACGCCCTCACCTTCAGAGGACTACATGTCCTAACCTTTAGAGGACTACACGTCCTCACCTTCAGAGGACTACACGTCCTCACCTTTAAAGGGCTACACGTCCTCCCCTTCAGAGGACTACACGTCCTCGCCTTCAGAGGGCTACACGTCCTTCACTTCAAAGGACTACACGTCCTCCCCTTCAGAGGACTACACGTCCTCGCCTTCAGAGGGCTACACGCTCTCGCCTTCAGTGGGCTCCACATCCGCACCTTAAGAGAATTTGAGGTCTTCTACCCTTAATGCTTAACCGAGACTTGCGCTCCCGGTTAAGGGGCCAGTAGTTTCCTTTTATTAGTTCCTTTTCTAGGGCCACCCCCTAATCCTAGAGGAGTGCTAACTGTTTGAGCACAACTAGAAGAGGAGGCTATCGCGCAGCTACTATGCGTACCAGGTCAAGATTTCACCTGTGTCACTGCAAAGAGACGAGTGTGCATCATGCGCACCAACATGACCACTCTTACACAGATATGAATGATGTTGCTTCTTAGCAACATTCTTCCCAGTGACCACAATGCCGATCACCCTGCGGAAGTATCAGTTGGTCTGTGCCATCCCAACATAGGAAAGTATGCATATGGTTCAACTGATTTCTGATGCCATCTACTATTTGTAGGGATCGCGCCCACAAGACACCCAGTGGACCCGGAGGAGCCCAACAGGGCCCTGGGGTTTCCAGCTCTGGTTATGGGCCTCTGTCAGTCCTACAGGGTCCCCGTCCTCCCCAGCAAGGTCATGCCATCGTGACATAGGTAAGTATGCACTTCTCTCAACTAATTTATGATGTCATCTATTGTTTGCAGGGATCACGCCCGCAAGACACCCAGTGGACCCGGAGAAGTACAACAGGGTCTTGGGGTATCTAGCTCTGATTACGGGCCTCTGTCAGTTCTACGGAGTGTCTGTCACCTCCAGCAGGGTCATCAGGCCCCCTACTAACCGAGCTTTCATCAAGAAGTATTGCGTCCCCAGGCAGGCACAGGGTGAGACACCACAGCAGCCTGGGGATGGCCAGCATGGGGCAACAGACGCATCGCCGCCACCTCCAGAGCCCCTCAGCTCATCTACAAAGGCTGGAGCGTTGCCTACGACCCGTGGCCGACCAGCAGGCGACCAAGTCCAAAGCCAAAGGTAAGCAAAAGCACTAGGTCCGTGACCGACAAGTCATCACGCGTCCAGCTCAAGACGTTAAAGAAGCGCTACTAGGAGGCAACCTAGTACCTTTTAAATTTCTTCTTGTTATTTAATCACCTTTTGTTTCTCAAGTCATAGTAGGACACACCTAGTTGCTCATGATCCTAGGAATTTAAATAAAACAAGCACAAGCTCGAAAGGTAGTCATACCTCACAAAATATATGTATGTGTGTTTAGGTAGAAAGATACCTTACATATGCATGTATATAGCAAAAATACCTCACAATATATATGTGTGTGTGTGTGTGTGTGTGTGTGTGTGTGTGTGTGTGTTTAGGTAGCAAGATACCTTGGATATGCATGTATATAGCAAAAATACCTCACAAGAACAAAAAATATATCTTTCGACTGAAAAGCCAACATGCTTTTGAAGAGAAATAACTTCTAGCTTTTCTTTGAAAAAGATTCACTGATCATAACCAGTTTTTGAAAAAATGTGTATACACCTGAAGGGTGAATGCTGTGAAAATTTTACCGAACGCCCAAAATAGACTTGGATGAATGCATGAATTGATAAAAGAACATGTTTTGGAAACACTGGGTTGACTTAAATAGGAAAAATGAATCCTGAGCCTTAGTGTCACATAACCATAAAAACTTGATGCTTGAGTGTCCACATGGGTGCATGCATGACCAGTTTTGCATAAAATTTCCTAATCATCATTGTTGCATGTGTGTCATGGAAATAATGTGGGACATCCCCTTTATCCCTGAACCGCTGGCCAAACCAACACTCTGACATATATTGTGTCCAGCCATTCTACAAGCCTTGAGCCAAAATCCCAACTCACCATAAACCTTGACCCAGGGTGAGAATGCCCATCCTCGCCTTCAAAAGAAAACAAAACAAAAAAGGAATGTTCCCGATCAAAGATCGGAAGAAAGCAAAAGAAGAAAATTCCCAATCAAAGATTGAGAGAAAGCAAAAGAAGAAAATTCCTAATCAAAGATTGAGAGAAAGCAAAAAAGAAAGAAAATTCCCGATCAAAGATTGGAAGAAAACAAAGAAAAGAAAATTCTTGATCAAAGATTGGAAAAAAACAAAAAAGAAAGGAAAATTCCCGATCAAAGATCGGAAGAAAGCAAAAAGAAATATACAAAAAGGTCTTTGGACCAGACAATATCTGAACAATACAGAATTGTCACATGTAAACAAGAAAAGAAAGGAAACCATGACCCAAAGTGGTCCTCTCCCTTTGAAAAGGAAAAGGCCCAAACACTCAAAGCCAAATTTCCCACAAAAAAAAACACCATTCCCAAGAAAAAGTTCTATTGATCCATGATCACGCGTGTAATCTTTGATTTGATAGGAAATGGTTTGCAAAATCAAGTCATGACATATCTATGGTTCGGAATTAGGATGAAACACTTACCTGTGTGAGATTGATACACTTTGAGTGATTTTCTTCTATTTTTGTTGGACCCAGTGTTTCCTCTAGATGATCATTTAAAAACGAAACGCTAACATCCGAAATCTCATTTATGGTTATGAGAAAATTTCATTAGCATACTCTCCTTCCCCAATAGACGCATTGTTTTCCATCAAAAAATATATGTTGCTCTGATCAGTTGGGAGTTTTGTTTCTTTACTAAAGCATGTTCACATTTTAGTTAAAGAACACCGAGACTATTTTAGTCCCACACAGTTAGCAAGAATTACGTAGGTCTGAGTTCCTCATCGCAAATTGAGGATACGTAGGAGCAAAAGCCCTGCTTTTGTCGACCACCCTACCTTTTGCTACCGTGACCCAAGAGTTCGGTGGCATGCGGAGACACTCGACGGTAACCAGCACACACCCTTTTCTATCCAGTGACCCGAGAGTCCAGTAGCATGCGGAGACACCTTACTGTTATCCACACCTCGTCTTTCGGAGACCCCAAGTCGGATTGACAAGCAAAGACCAATGTGGTCATCTGCACCCTTTCTGGAGATGTCAGCATCTTCCGGTAGAGACTATTTTAGTCTCACACTTCTTTAGCAAGAACTAAGTAGGTATAAGTTCCTCATAAAAAATTGAGGAAATGTAGGAGCAAGAGCCTCGCTTTTGTCGACCGCCCCACACTTTCTATCATACTGACCCGTGAAGTCAGGTGACGTGCGGAGATACACAAGTAATTTCTCCGCACAGACAATTTCTGTCAATACTAACCTGTGAAGTTAGGGGGCAGGCGGAGATACCCAGGTGATTATCCGTATAAACACTCTTTCTCTATCCGTAAGACTCAAAGCACGATAGCATGCAGAGACTAACGTCGTCTTCTGCACCCTTTGTCAATTGCGGCCAACGAGCCCGTTGACACGCGGAGATTTACATCGTCTTCCACGCTGTCTGTCATACTGACCCGTGAAGTCAGGTGACGTGCGGAGATACACAAGTAATTCTCCACACAGACAATGTCTGTCATATTGACCCGTGAAGTCGGGTGACGTGCGGAGATACACAAGTAATTTCTCCGCACAAACAATTTCTGCCAATACTAACCCGTGAAGTTAGGGGGCAGGCAAAGATACAAAAGTAATTTCTCCTCACAGACAATTTCTGTCAATACTAACCCGTGAAGTTAGGGGGTAAGCGGAGATACCCAGGTGGTTATCTGTATAAACACTCTTTCGCTATCTGTAAGACTCAAAGCGCGATAGCATGCAAAGACTAACATCGTCTTCTGCACCCTTTGTCAATCGCGGCCAACGAGCCCGTTGACACGCGGAGATTTACGTCGTCTTCCATGTTGTCTGTCATACTAACCCGTGAAGTCAGGTGACGTGCGGAGATACACAAGTAATTCTCCACACAGACAATGTCTGTCATACTGACCCGTGAAGTCAGGTGACATGCGGAGATACACAAGTAATTTCTCCACACAGACAATTTCTGCCAATACTAACCCGTGAAGTTAGGGGGCAGGCGGACAATTTCTGCCAATACTAACCCGTGAAGTTAGGGGGCAGGCGGAGATACCCAGGTGGTTATTCGTATAAACATTCTTTCGCTATCCATAAGACTTAAGGCACGATAGCGCGCAGAGACTAACATCGTCTTCTGCAATTTCTGTCGTCCTGACCCGTGAAGTCAGGTGATATGCGGGGTTACCTTATGGTTACCCACACCTTTCGTCAACCAGGGGGCAAACGAGCCCGTTGACGCGCAGAGACTAACATCGTCTCCTGCACCTTTTGTCATCCTGACCCTTGAAGTCAGGTGACATGCAGGGTTACCTCATGGTTACCTGCACCTTTCGTCAACCAGGGGGCAAACGAGCCCGTTGACGCGCAGAGACTAACATCGTCACCTGCACCTTCTATCGTCTTGACTCGTGAAGTCAGGTGACATGCAGGGTTACCTTATGGTTACCCGCACCTTTCGTCAACCAGGGGGCAAACGAGCCCGTTAACGCGCAGAGACTCACATCGTCTCCTGCACCTTCTGTCGTCCTGACCCGTGAAATCTGGTGACATGCGGGGTTACCTTATGGTTACCTACACCTTTCGTCAACCAGGGAGCAAACGAGCCCGTTGACACGCAGAGACTAACATCGTCTTCTGCACCTTTTGTCATCCAGGGACAGCGAGTCAGGTGGCAGATGGAGATACCTTATGGTCATCCGCACCTTTCGTCAACTGAGGGGAACGAATTAGACGATATCAAGATGATGTTGGTCATTCGGTTTTGATTATTTTCAAAAATTTTGTAGGTTTTACTCTCATCGTCCGAAAACATTCAAGCCCAACGACGCGCGAGATTCTTCTCTGCTGGGTAGGGATGATTGAGTGCAATGGCGTAGGGAAGTGTCGTGGTTGTCCAACTTTGTCGCTTCCAAGACACTGAATTTTGTTGACACTGCTGATGCCCTTTCTTTTCTTTCTGAATGACAGGTTCCGCTGGTGGGGATATTGACCGGCCGAATGATGTTCCGCTCGAACGAAATTAGTGTCTTATCTTTACTTCGCTTTTATCTCCAATAAAAGATAAGTAAAGAGGGGCAATTGTCATACCCTAATTTCGTTCGGGGACCATTTTTTGATGGCCTGCAACCTTTGCTTGACCGCTTTGAGGTACTTAACACCCATTGTTAGGTAATCCATGAAGTTCCACGGCATGTCGGAAGTCGAAAGGGAGCATTGTCGCGTAATCCGTAAAGTTCTGCAACATTCCAGAGGTCAAAAAAGGGATTGTTGCGTAATCCGTAAGGTTTCGTGACATTCTGGAAAGAAAATAAGTGTAGTTACATAATCCGTAAAGTTCCGTAACGTTACGGAAAAGGAATCAACAAAAAAAAAATAAAAGGGGTGTATTTAGTAAAAAGGGGTGTGCAAATAGCAACCAGGCCCACTTGGGCCTTCCAGGGGGTTCCAACAGAAGGCGGTGCCTTCTGGTGGAAGCAACCTAGTTCTCCTGGGCGAGCTGGGCGGCAACCACCTCCCTCTTTTTTCCTATAAATAGGGGAAAGAGGGTAGAGTAATTTCGTTCAGCCCTTCAAGTATTTAGGATTCTCTTGAAATTAGGAGAAAAATTGTTTCCGTGAAGAAAATCCACGCCAAAGCGCTTCCATAACGCTTCCGAGACGTTTCCGTGAGCGATTTCGTGAAGATTCTTCACCGTTCTTCATTGTTCTTCATCGCTCTTCGTTCGTTCTTCGGTCTTCAACCGGTACGTTCCCGAAAATCGAATCTTTCAATTCATTCTATGTACCCTTAGTGGTCCCCGCTTGTTTCGCGAGCTTTTATTTTCATTTTGTTTGTTTTCCGTACCCCCTTTTGATGTGCTTTAACCATTTATTTAAGTCGTTTTCTCACCTAATCAATAATAAAATGAATTTCCACCGATCATTTGAGTTGTAATATCGTTTAATCTTTGTTAAAATAAATTTCAATCGATCTTTCACGCCGTAACCACATTTAAAACCAAAAGAGGCAAAATAATAATAAAATAATCAAAATATCTTTGAATAAAATAATCCAAAAAAATCAATCAGACGCTTTTCTTTGGGATTTTTCTTAATTGAATTGACTAATAACCAAAGTGAAACTAAGGCTAAAATCAACTCATAAATCAAGCTTTGTCCATAAAAATCACCTAAAAACCGTTTTAAGGTCCAACGCCTTAAATGGTCCTCTTTGCTTTTATTGGTTAACGTGGACTTTCGAAAGCCTAAAGTCAACATGTAACTTTGTCACTACTTTCAAAAATCAAAAGATTGTTTAAATGGTCCAACGCCTTGAAACGACTTTTTTTCGATCACAATATATCTTGCAAAAAAAGGATAAAAACAACTTAACCAACGTTCAGTTCTCAAAGAACTACGTAGGTCTGATTTCCTTATCACAATTGAGGAATACGTAGGAGCAAGGGAAACACCCTTGTCGACCACAAAAAGATAAAAAATACAAAAGGACATAAAAAGGCATAAAAACGTAAAAGGGAAAATAAAACAAATTGAAGTCATATTTGCACACTTGATTAAAGGCTGTCGTCCCTTGTGACGGACGCGTGGGGTGCTAATACCTTCCTCGTGCGTAATTACAACTCTCGAACCTTTCACACTTAAAGTTCATAGACCACACCTTTTCTGGTTTTTCCGACATTTTCCTCGAATAAATGTTGGTGGCGACTCCGCGCATTTTCCTTTCTTGGAAGACGCACCCACAAACCCCGTGTCGGCCTCCCGCCGAAGGGTAGGTTGCGACAGGTGGTATTTTTGTAAATAAAATGTCATCATTTACATCGGGATTTTAAAAACCGATGTTAATATCATAATCTTAACATTTGTTTTTAAAAAACCGATGTTAATATCGCAATCTTAACATCGTCAATACTCATGTAGCATAGGTTTTATTAAAACCAATGTTGTGCGTCCACTCCCCGACGAAACCCCTTCTCCACTCCTTAAGAACCAACATACCACCTAGTCCTTTCATTTCCTCAAACCCTAAATTCATCTCTCTCCTCGACGGCGTCTCCTTTCCCATCCACTTCAAAAACTCCTTTCATGCCTTCCACTTCCTTCATTGTCGGCTACCATGCGTTCCTATGGAGTGGTGAAGGCGCTAGAGAAAGAGACAACAACGGTAAAGGAGAACGCGATGTGTGTGTTGGTTCACTTATTGCAAAACAGGGAGGAAGAGAAGGCGATGATAGGGAGGGGGAGAGTGATTATGCATCTGGTGAAGCTTCTAGATGGAAGGGAATTGCGCGGGAAGAAGAATGTGGCGACTGTGCAGTACGTGCTGTGTTCGACGACGAAGGAGAATAAGGTGAAGGCGGTGAGCGCGGGTGTCATACTCTAATTTCATCTGGGGACCATTATTTGTCGGCATGCGACCTTCGTTTGATCACTTCAAAATGTTTAACACCCATCTCCATTGAATCTGTAAAGTTCCAGGATGTTTCGGAGAGAAACCGACCAAAAACACAAAAACGGGAGTGTGTTTACCAAAGTGGGGGTGTGTAAATAGACTGTTACACCCTAATTTCATCCGGAGACCGTTGTTGATCGCTTCGGAAGGCTTAACACCCATCGTCGTGGAATCCGTAAAGTTCTGTGAGGTTTCAGAAGGAAAACATCCAAAAAACACAAAAATAGGGGGGTGAACCTATCATAATAAGGGTGTAAATAGCAATTTTCGAATCTAGGCCCTTCCAAAACATTTTGGAAGCTGGGGATCTTAAGAAGGAAGCAACCTAGCTCGCCTGGGCGAGCTGGGCGACAACCTCCTCCCCTTTTTTTGTTGAAAAATGGCTTCCAGGGCATCCGTAATGCTTCCGTAAAATTCCCGTAACCCTAAATAAGCATATTTCACTTAATATGGGTGAGAAAGAAGATAAAAAAAAAGAAGAAAATAAAGTCCGATATGCTTCCATAAGGCTTCCGTAACTTTTTTGTAAATTACGAAAAAGGGGGGTGAACTTAGTAAAAAGGGGGTGCCTCAGGAAGCTTCATGAGGAAGCTACCTGCTTGCCTGGGCGAGTTGGACGGCAAGCACCACCCCCTTTTTCTATAAATAGGACGAGGGGGGCTGTTCCAAAGGGTTCCGGACCCCTATGCTATGTATTTCAGTTGTTTTGGATAAAAAACGTGTTTCCGTGAAGAAAATTCAAGCTGAGGTGTTTCCGTAACACTTTCGAGATGTTTCCGTGAGCAATTTCATGAAGATTTTTTGTCGTTCTTCATCCGTTCTTCGTGCGTTCTTCATTCTTCAACCGGTAAGTTTTCGAATCCGAGACTTTCAATTCATTTCTTGTTTTGTTGGCTTTCATCTTCATTTTGTTCACTTTCGGTTTTCTTTTCTTTCGTTTTTAACAAGCTTTAACTGATCGTTTAAGTCGTTATCTCTCCTAATAAATGATAAAATGAATTTCGACCAATCATTTGTGTTGTAATGTCATTTAATCGTTGTTAAAGCAAAATCTAACCGATTATTCACACTGTAACCTCGGTTAAATAAAAATAATAATAAAAAGAAAATCAAAATATCTTGAAAAAAATAATAAAAAAATAATCAAAATATCTTTGAATAAAATAAAAAAAAAAATCAATCGGACGTTTTTCTTTGAAAGTTTCCTTAAATGAATTAACTAATAACCAAAGTGAAACTAAGACTAAAATCAACTCACAAATCAAGCTTTGTCTGCAAAAGTCACTCAAACCGTTTTAAGGTCCAACGCCTTAAACGGTCCTCTTTGCTTTTATCAGTTAACATGGATGGTTCAATAGCATAAAATCAACACATAACTTTACCGCTTTTGCAAGAACTATGTAGGTCTGAGTTTCTCATCGCAATTGAGAATACATGGGAGCAAAAGCCCCGCTTTTGTCAACCACCCCAAGAGATCGTTAATGGTCCAACGCCTTAACGTTTCTCTCCTTCCAAAAACCAAGAGATCGTTAATGGTCCAACACCTTAACATTTCTCTCCTTTCAAAAACCAAGAGATCGTTAATGGTCCAACGCCTTAACGTTTCTCTCCTTTTCAAAATCAAAAGATCGTTTAAAGGTCCAATGCCTTAAATGACTTTTGTTCGGTTAAAATATATCTTGCGAAAAAGGATAAAAACAACTTAACCAACGTTTAGTTTTGAAAGAACTACGTAGGTCTGATTTCCTCATCGCTATTAAGGATACATAGGAGCTAGGGAAAAACCCTTGTTGACCACAAAAAGATAAAAAATACAAAAGGCTCATAAAAAACATAAAAACATAAAAAAGGGAAAAATACATAATTTTGAAGTCATGTCTTTCATACTCGATTAAAGGTTGTCGTCCCTTGTGACGGACACGTGGGGTGTTAATAGACGGACGTGTGGGGTGCTAATACCTTCCCCGTGCGTAAAAACTGATTTAAGCTCCATTGGAGCTTGTAGGCCTAGGATCTTCTTCATCAATGGATTCCTTTGCTTCTTGGAAGATGAATGGCAGTAGAATGAAGAAGGAAGAGAGAGAGGAGACACCACTTCAAGGAGAAGATGAGTCTAGAAGAAGATCACCACCATAGGAGGTCATGGATAAGAGCTTGGAGGAAGAAGTAGATGAATGAAGGGAGAGGAAGATAAGAGCACGAAATTTTGTGCTCTAAAAGAGCTCTGAAAACTGAAGTTTAATATTCAAATGATCAAAGTTGAAAAAAATGCACACACATAACCTCTATTTATAGCCTAAATGTCACACAAAATTGGAGGGAAAATTTCACTTGAATTTGAAATTGAATTTGTGGAGCCAAAATTTCACAAATTATGATTAGTGAATTTTAGATATGGTTCAGCCCACTAATCCAAGATCAAGTCCAAGATTCTCCACTAAGTGTGCTTAGGTGTCATGAGGCATGTAAAGCATGAAGGACATGCACAAAGTGTGACTATATGATGTGGCAATGGGGTGTAGCAAGCAAATGCTCACCTCCCCCTCTAAAATTTAATTGGATTGGGCTTCTACCAATTCAATTAAATTTATTTCCCAACACACACATCAAATATTCACTTAGTGCATGTGAAATTACAAAACTACCCCTAATACAAAAACTAGTTTGGGTGCCCTAAAATACAAGGGCTAAAATATCCTATATTTCTAGGGTACCCTACCTACATTATGAGGCTATAAATACAAGCCCAAAAATAATGAAACCTTAATCTAATATGTACAAAGATAAGTGGGCTCATACTTAGCCCATAGGCCCGAAATCTACCCTAAGGCTCATGAGAACCCTAGGGCCTTCTCTTGCATCTTTGGCCCAATCTTCTTGGAGTCTTCCATCCAATGCCCTTAGGGGGTAGGATTGCATCAAAAACATCTCCCGAACCTTTCACACTTAAAGTTCGTAGACCACACATTTCGGTTTTTCTGACATTTTCCTCGAATAAACATTGGTGGTGACTCCGAACACCTTCCTCCCTTGGAAGACGCACCTGTGAGCCCCGTGTCGCCCTCCCGTCGAAGGGTAGGTTGCGACACGGGGGTTATGAAGGCGTTGGTGGAGCTGATGGTGGACTTGGGGTTGAGTATGGTGTACTTGGTGAGCATGGTGGTGGCAGTGGCAGAGGGGATGGCGGCACTGGTAAAAGCCTCTCCATTATAAAACCATGTACACCTCTCCATTACTTCTCATTGATATATAGTTTCCTTGTAATGATCAAATCAGCTCTATTTTAATTTTTGTTTTGCTTTCTGTGTGTAAAGTAGCTTTCTGTGTGAAATACCCCTGTATATGGGTAAGATTCTATGAACCACTTACGACTTTCTTGTATATTTACTTATGACTTTCCTTGTAAATTCGTTTTGCAACCCTTGACACTTGGCTTCCAGAGCAAGTTGCATTCATTCAATGTAAGAAAATCTGAATGATCATGAGTTTGTTGTTATTTTGAATTTGTCTTATGTGCATTACTTATGTGATAACTTCTTATATTGTTTTGATCCTGTACAACAATGGGAAACGAGAAAGCAAATTGTTTCTGGGAAGTAGAAATACCTCCAAATTATCATAGAGTTGGAATTGAGAATTTCTTTCGTGCAAAGTATGTCTATGATAAACTCCTTGAATCATGCTAAATTTTTATCTTTGTACTGTTTGAAGTGCCTAGTTTCAATCATTGTATATATTTAAACTTTAAAGGTATGACAATAAGAGACGGGTTCCAAGAGATGGGAATTCAAAAACACCTTCTGGATTGCGGGAAGAGAAAAGTCCTTCACATTCGCAGAGGCCCGCTCCTCCCAGAGCACCTGAGCAGGTATTCTCTTTTGCCCCTTTATTTTATCACTGTTTTGTGAAAAAAAAATTGTTTGACATCTTTTGTTGCACTACATGTGCTATTGCACTTATGTCTGTTTTTCTGCAATTAGTTTCATGAGTTACTACTGTTATACAAAGAATTTGCATATTTGCAATAAAATGATTAATTTTGCTTTTAGAGCTTAGCATAGCTTATTCCCCCTTTTTAGTATAAAAATAAATAAATTATTTCCTTGCTCTTCTTTAAATTTGGAAATTATTATTGTTTATAGTGGTATAAAACAATCCATTTATGAACAGGTAACTCCTATTAGCCTTGTTTGGTTGTTAATTGGTCTAATCTATATTTAGAACCTATTTTTGATGTGTATCGAGCCCTGATTTTGTGTTGTAATTAAATATGGTTTTAAGAGCAGCCACAGTGATTGCCTTGAAGTTCAAACAAAGTTGGCCAAGGACTAGTGTCTTAAAGCTTATTTCCAATTCATTCATTCTCTTGAATTGCTTGTTGTTGGTTACTTTGTAAAATTAGGAGGTTTGCATGCAAGGATTTCCTATGCCTAGCTACTTCATCATAAATTATTTGAAGTGATGATATTGATCGTTGCTCTAAGTTGCAAGTAGAATGAACAAAATGAATGAGTTGGTGGTATGACCCATAAGTGAATTGTTGTTGTGAAATACCCTTGTATCTGGGTAAGATTCTGTCAACCTTTTTTTGAGAAATAATTTTATTCAATATTTTATCAAATTAAGCTTTGGGAATTTTTTCTTTAAAAAAAAAAAAGAAGTTTCTACATGTACCTTGTATCAATTAAACCATTCAATTAAGATAATGATGCACACTAAGTATATAGCCTTCAGTTTTGGTGCAAATTAATAGAATTGACTAATACTCGATCTTATTGCACTTATTGCAAGATCAACCAGCCAAGTATTGAGGATCCTTGCAAGCCTTTAGGAGGATGCATCAAAGTTGCATAGAAGAATAAAAAAAACTTGTTGATAGTGATCCACCCTGATGGAAGCTTGCTTGTGGGGCTTCTATGGAGGATGGATCTTTGAGCTTCAATGATGTCCTTTAATGGTGATTTTCAACCATGGAGATGCAGCAGAAGACAAAGGAGAAGAGGTGAGAGGAGGCGCCATCCACTAGGGAATAAGCCATGGAAGAAGGAGCTTCACCACCAAGATGAGCCTTGGATAAGAAGCTTGGAAGGATGCTTCAATGAAGGAAAAGAAAGAGGGAGAGAAAGAGAGAGGGGGGAGCACGAAATTGAAGGAATAAAAGAGGGAGAGAAGTGGAACTTTGAAGTATGTCTCACAAGACTCTCATTCATCAAAGTTACAACAAGTGTTACACATGCTTCTATTTATAGACTAGGTAGCTTCCTTGAGAACCTTTCTTGAGAAAACTTCCTTGAGAAGCTTCTTTGAGAAAACTTCCTTGAGAAGCTAGAGCTTAGCTACACACACCCCTCTCATAACTAAGCTCACCTCCTTGAGAAGCTTCCTTAAGAAGATTCCTAAAGAAGCTAGAGCTTAGCTACACATACCTCTCTAATAGCTAAGCTCACCTCCTTGAGATGAGAAGCTAGAACTTAGCTACACACCCCTATAATAGCTAAGCTCACCCCCATAACAAAAAAATTCATGAAAATACAAAAAAGGTCCATACTACAAAGACTACTCAAAATGCCTCGAAATACAAGGCTAAAACCCTATACTACTAGAATGGCCAAAATACAAGGCCTAAACGAAGGAAAAAACTTATTCTAATATTTACAAAGATAAGCCAGCTCATACTTAGCCCATGGGCTCGAAATCTACCCTAAGGCTCATGGGAACCCTAGGGTCTTCCCTTGGATCTCTGGCCCAATCTACTTGGAGTCTTCTATCCAATGCCCTTGCGGGGTAGGATTGCATCACACCCTTTTGCAAGAGTTTGGTGACATGTATAGGTCAACATCGTCTACAAAGTTAGAAATAATCACACTCTGACTTTGAAAGATGTGTTTTTAGATTAATTAATGAGATGTTATATAGGACCACCATGCATGTAATAAGTCTACTCTAGTAGAGTCAGTCATTTCAGTTTTTTGACAAAAGGAAGAAGTCTTGAGCTTTCATATTTATTTGCATGAATGAAATAAAAGTCGAGGAATTTCAGGATCCAACTTGCATGGTTTTTATTTATTCATAATACTTTTAAGTTTTGTACTTATTTAAAAATGAATACACTTGAGCAATAACTCTCTTTTTAAATTATGGTCCAAGTGAAATATTAGTGTGTTATTTTGTGTTTGATAATTTTAGTGAAAGGTTAAATAAGTTATTTTAATTATACAACTGTTTAATAATTTTTGTAAATTTATTTTATTTTAACTTTGGTTAGTGAACAAGAATCATTATAAATCATTGAGTAATCTATTTTTGTATTAAATTGTGCAATTTGAAGATGATGATGATGATGATTACTATCATCATCATCATCATCATCATCATCATCATCATCATCATCATCATCATCATCATCATCATCATCATTATTATTATTATTATTATTACTATTATTATTATTACGATGATGTCTTGGGAACTCTTTTTTTCCTTTCATATGAATACAAGTTCAAGGATCCAATTGAAACAAAAAATTGCAAAAGTGAGAATACCGACCTGCAGAGGTGAGAATATCGGCCTACAAAGGTTGGTAATTTTTAATTAGGTCCTTGAACTTTTATATTTTTAAATAAGGCCCTGAACTATTTTATTTTTTTCCACTTAGGTCCTTGAACTTATATTTGTTTTTTAATTAGGTCGACATGGACCTAATTAAAAAATACATACAAGTTCAGGGGACCTAATTAAAAAATTTGGTAAAACTTTAAGGATATGTAGAGTAATTAAACCTTTTATTTTCTTTTTTATAGATTGTTGTCCATTTCTCATTATGCATATGTAAACACTAGATTTTCCTTGTCATTCCATTTAAAACCATATTCATGTAGCTTTGGACATGTTTATTTAAGACAAGGTGAGAGAACAATCACTTGCTTATAGAGTTAAATAGTAAGATATGCTTTAGTTTACAACTATTAACTATTCAATTTGGAACCTGTAGGCTTATTTTAATGCACCCAGGGGAAACGAACCACTAGCTTTGGACATAGAAAGCAAGGGTAAGGGCCAAACCTGTAAACTAGTAGAAAATAATTATAAAATCTATTTTTTACTTATTTTGTGATAGGATATATATGTAAGTTGGAAATGAGTAATATTTATACTTTATAGTTTGATAACTATCATTTAAATTTGTTTATAGATTAATATTATGAGATTGTAAGTAATGTGATATTGTAATGAAAATAATATTTTAAATAATTTTAATATAAAATTAGACAAAATATTAATTTTTTTTACAAAAAAACAACATCGATTTTGGTAAAACCGATGTTGTAAAAAAAACCGATGTTGTTTTTGCAGTTTTTATGTTTTTTTCGTATATTTCTTACTATACGATATCGATTTTCGTAAAAATTGATGTTGTGTAGTGTATGTTAACGTCGATTTTTTGAAAACCAATGTTAACATTGATAATGTTAATGTCGGTGGCTTCAACATTGGTTCTTAACCAATGTTGAATGTCAAAAACAACCGATGTCAAAAACCTATTTTTTAGTAGTGAGGGGTGTGTGACAGAGGGATGTTGTATCGCCCCTGTAATTTTGCTTAGCTGAAGATGTCCTTAGCAGGGGATCTCTTATTTGGTGGGTAATCATCATCTGTTGTCAGTGGAAGGTCCTAGAGGTTGTGTGGCTCTAACCCATGGTTTATATATTTAAGACATTAAGGTTTTCTGTAGAGGGACCATAAAAAACATGAAAATTTTGAAGTTGTTATTTAAGTTCTATGAGGAAGTGATAAGTTCCATATTTTAATTATTTTTGGGATAAATTGTTAGCACTTAACTTTTAACTGTAATAGTTTTCTTATAAACTTTCCTTAATTCTAGTTGTTTTATATATTGTATATTTATTAATGTTTTGTTTAAATATGGAGTATTCATCCATGCACTTCTTATGTTTTGATGGTTGTTTGTTAGATCTAGGAACCAAGCCAAAGATGAAGGGCAAAAGGGTCATTTTTGCAATATTTCAGAGTACCATTCGCCCAAGCTAGCAACCAACTCGCATGGGCTAGTGAAGTTTCTTCAACCTTAAGCATTCAACTCACCTGGGTGAGTACAGCTTGCTTGGGCGAGTGGAATGTCTTTAGCCTTAAGCAACCAACTCACCTGGGCGAGTACAACTTGCCTGGGCGAGTTGGTTTGGCACCTCTTGGCTCATTTTGTATAAAAATCCATGCACAACAAGGAAGCAAGGATGGAATGCAGAGAAACCAAAGAAATAGCACGAAGAGGTGACAGAAATGAGAGAAAAGTGGAGCTGAGCTGCAGAGAAGTGACCATGGATCACATCCTTCATCATTTCTTCTATTGATCTTGTACTCTACACAATGATTGGCTAGTTTCTCAAAAGGATTGGATGAAATCTTTGTACCCTTATGTATCTCTTTTGATATTTTATAAATGTATGAATATTTTCTACTCATTACTAGTGATTTCATTTTGCTCATAAGGCTTGATTCAATTTGATCACTAGTTTCAAGAAATTGGATTTTAAGTTTGACTGAAAAGTACTCTTAGAATTTGAATTGAATGAATTTACTCTTTACGTTACGTTGCTAGGAATAGAGCATAACGGTTTGATTGCAAATAGCACGTGATTATGATTGTGTTGCTGGGATATTTATTCAATAAGCAAGGAATTGATATTCGGTAAATATTCTTAGGATTCTCATGTACGAGGGATCGATTCGGGGTAATTTAATGTGTGCATTAGTGATGTTAGAAAATGATTCATATATATTAATCTTATTAGGATACTAACGGTATGAACAATGAAATTCAATCCTACGTTTCTCTTGAATCAATTAAATTCATTTTACTTGTTTTCGTAATTTTACGTATTTTCAATGCACTAATTACGTTATTTCCACTACTTTTGTTATTTTCATTAAACCCATAAAATTTCAATTAAATTTGTTGTACATAACTATTGAACTGTTTACTTTTATCTAGAGAAACTAAGTAACTCAAGTCCTTGTGGAGATGATCTCTTTTATAAAATTTGTAACTTGCGATAACGTTGGTATGGTTGTCAATAGTCTAACAGGAAACTTCTGGTCAAATTGTCAGTGTGGAGAAATGCAAGTTTTTTCAATAGAAAGCCTATAAGAAATGGTTAGAATGTTGGCAGCCATGATGGTTATAGAACACGTAGGTTTGATCAAGATCTAGTTGAAATGTGATTCTAAATTAGTTGTGACTGTGTTTGGTAATCCTAGTGTCGTCCCTTGGGATTACTGAAGTAGATGGAATCAATATCTTCGACTTTGTTCTTAGCTTCGTTTTCGGTTTCCCATATATTTAGAGAAGGAAATTAGTGTGTAGATTTTTTGGCAAAACATGAAGTGGATAATAGGATAAAGGACGCCGATTGGGACTCTTTGCTTAACTTTATTAGATAGGAGTTGCTATTGTCACTATCAAAATTTCTATTAGCACTACCAAGCCTTAGCAAATGACCATTTTATCCTTCTGAGGTTTTCCTACACCCCCACTCCTTCCCCTTCCTAATTTATCTTATTCTCTCTCTCGTTTTAATAATTCGAGACAGGGTAAGTTTTTCTTTTTGACTTAGTGGAGTAGTGATTCTTTTTTTTTAATTTCAAAACCATAATTTTGTTGTGCGAACATGGGCTGCGTACAAAATCTAAAATGGAAATATGTTTCCGTTGTGAATTTTGTGGAAGCAATGACTTCCAAGATTATTTTGATGATACTAAAGAATCAAGAGTTAAGCAAGTTCCAAAGAATCAGGAGTCAAAAAGCTTCAAGAATCAAGTTTCAAAGAATCAAGATTCAAGAATAATCAAGATCAAGATTCAAGACTCAATCAAGATAAGTACTAAAAAAGTTTTTCAAAATATTGAGTAGCACAGGAATTTTTCACAAAATCTTTTACCAAAGAGTTTTACTCTCTGGTAATCGATTACCAGAAGGTAGTAATCGATTACCAGTAACTAGCATTGTTTTCAAAACTGATTTACAAAGCTGTAATCAATTACCATAATCATGTAATCGATTACCAATGTTTTAAAACGTTAGATTTCAAATTTCAAAAGTCACATCTAGTGATAAAACATTTTCAAATCATTTTAAACTTGTGTAATCAATTACACAATACTTGTAATCGATTACCAGTGTTTCTAAACGTTTTGATTTTCAAATTTAAACATGAAGAGTCACATCTTTTGATGTCTAATCGATTACACTATAATGGTAATCGATTACCAATGACTAATTTTGAAAAATAAATTTCCAAAAGTCACAATTTTTAAAGTGACTTGTTTCTGAAGATTTTTTCAAAAGTCACAACTTTTTAAGTGACTAGTTTTCAAAAGAGTCACAATTTTTAAAAGGTGACTAGTTTTAAAGAAATTGCCAAGAGTCACAAACTTTAACTTGAGTCATCAAATGATTATAAATATGTGATCATGGCATGAATTTCAATAACAACTAATACTGATTTCCTTTTATGCATAACAGATTTCCTTCATCTTTCTAAAAGTTTTTGTTCAATACTTTCTCTTTCAAGAAAAGTTCATTGATCAAAAACTTGTGCTATTCTTTTTCTTCATTCACTTCTTTCTCTTGTCAAAAGATTCAAAGGACTAACCGCCTGAGAATTCTTTTGTTTCTTCCCTTCTCCCTCTTGACAAAAGATTTCAAAGGACTAACCACCTGAGATATCTTTTTCCCTTTCCCTTTATACAAAAGATTTCAAAGGACTAACCGCCTGAGATATCTTTTGTATCCCCCTCACAGAGAATTCAAAGGACTAACCGCCTGAGATAATTTTTAATTAGCCAAGACACGTTCATCATTAATTCAACCCCCCTTCTTAATTATTCTGAGGCCACTTGATCCAACAAATTTTGTACATGGAAACACGTTTCTGTTGTAGATTTTGTATGCAAGAATGTTGTTCCAGTTTTAAAATTTTTGAAACCCACAATGGAATCATGGTTCCATTGTGTGTACAAAACCTAAAACGAAAATATGTTTCCGTTTTAGATTGTGTACATTTGAATGTATGAATACATGATTTTGATGATGTCAAAGAATAATCAAACAAGGTTGCTTTCAAGATCACTTCAACAAACAGTAAAGGTTAAGCATTGCTTCAAGATTAAGACAAGGTTGCTTCAACAAACAAGCATTGCTTCAAGATTCATTCAAGATCAATTTTTTCCTCAAAACAAGTGTTTCCAACATGTCAAGGCTCTGGTAATCGATTACCAGGCAGTGTAATCGATTACCAGAAGACAAGTTTGCAAATCAGCTTCTTAAAAGGGTTTGAAATTTGAATTTTGAATGTGTAATTGATTACCATTGATGTGTAATCGATTACCAGCAATGGAACTCTTGAAATTCAATTTGGAAAGACATGACCCTTCAAAATATAATTGTGAAATCGATTACCAGAAACCTGTAATCGATTGTCAGTGAAGAATTTCAGAAAAAGCTTTTTGAAAAGACACATTTCTTCAAACCATTTTGAAAAGGCACAAAGGACCTATATATATGTGTGTTTGACTTCGAAAAGCAAGAAAGAGATATTCTAAGAGAACTTCATTGTCAAATGCTCTCTCAACAACTCTTGGGCAAACACTTGCAAATCTATTGAGAGTTCATCTAGGAACATCAAATTGTATTATCCACTCTAAAGGAGAGAAATCTTTTTGTTCATCTCAGAAAATCAATTGTAATCAATAGACTGGTTGTCTCTTGAATTGTGAGTTTCCTGAACACAAGGGAAAGGGATTCCTTAGGTGTTCAGATGTTGTAAAAAGGTTTTTACAAAGTTAGTGAAAATCTCAAGTGGGTTGCTTGAGGACTGGACGTAGGCACGGGAAGTAACCGAACCAGTATAAATTGAGTTTGCATTTCTCTCTTCCCTTATCTCATTTATTTTATTGTAATCAATTTTATCTTACGCATTTAAAAGAACATTGTTAAATTGATTGCTTCTTTTTCTTCTTCTTCCGCATTCTAAGCCTATCATTTAAAAGGGGGTTTAAGTTTGTTAGTGGGAAAATTTTGAAACTTATTCCTATACTATGGAATGACAACTACATACAAAATCTACAATGGGAACATATTTCCATTGCAAAACAAAGAATACATATAAAATATAAAACAAAAACATGTTTCCATGTACAAAATCTTGAATGGAAATGTGTTTTCATTTTATATTTTGTACACATTCCCTTATACTACAACGAAAATATGTTTTCATTATAGATTTTGTATGTGATTATACAACGGAAACATATTTTTGTCAAAAGGATATTTTGGAAATTAACAAAAAGTTATCAATGTGGATATATGAGTGTTCGCGGGACGGTTTTGGCCAATTTCAAGATCCGACACAATCAAATTTGATCAATTTGATTTGGTTCGGTTTTAACAATTTTTTTTGAAACCCAACTCATTCATGAGCGATTTGGTTCGGTTCGGACCAATGGGTTACCCATTTAAATTTGATCCTTTTTTCTTTTCTTAGAACTACTATTTTATATCATGATTCATCCAAATATCCAATATAATTAACACAATATTATCAAATGTCTAAAAGTAGTAAAATTGATTCATTTAATATCATCAACATAATATTCTAAAATAAACTAATACAAACTAATTCAACGAGATTTAATATAATAGTCTTAATCACAACTATTTCCTATAAACTAATTTCTTACAATAAGTTTTGCTGCAACTAAATTTGCTACAATCAGATTTATTGCAACCAGAAATAAATAAAATATGATCCATTAATATTATAAACATGACAACAAAAATAACAATGTACCTGAAAGTAATACCTTAAGAAATTCTAACACTTGCAATTCTAACACTAGCAGTATTTAAAGTCAAACCAAACAACTCTAAAACTTTTGATCAGTTCAATTCGGTTTTGATCGGATCTATAAATTTAAATTCATGACTCAACCCGTACATGAATGGTTTGGATCGATTCAATTCAGTTTTAACCTAGATACATAAATAACCCAATTCAAACTATTTGAATCAGTTTAGGTTAATTCGAATTCACGAGCAACGTGGATAATGTGAGTAACAATTTTGGTTGTGTTGATAGCAATATCCTTATTAGACATCCTTATGTCCTTGGTCAATGTAGATTGTGATACCTCCATTTCTGTTAACTTTTCTATTGTTGTTAGTCATTTTACTTGGGTTTTGGTTTAGTTCCCCCTCCCCAACTTTCTTTGTAAGTCTTTTTATCATTATACCTTTGTAAAATATATTTATAGTGGTTTGCTCATGATTTTTTTTGGCAGAGGGGTACTAACATAGTCGGGATGTCTCTTTCCTATCTTTTAAAAAAAATCAAAATTATCTTATCTTTATTTTTTTTTATCTTATCTTTTTAAACAAATATTCTAAAAATTAAATTTTAAATCTTTTTCCAAAATTATTTAATTAATTGTGATAATTGCTAAGACCAAAAGCATGATTCTTGTGGATTCAATAATAATTACTTGACAATGACCATACACTTGCGATTTTCACATGTCAATGAAAAGACTATTGTCAAATGTAGAAAGAATGTATATTTTTAAAATTAAAAATCAAACAAATCTTTTTTTCTTGATTTTAAAAATAAATGTAAAAATATTTTGACTTAATTACAAAATCATCACCCTATTTTATCTATTTTATCAAATTGGTCCTTCTATTTTTTAATTCACTATTTAAATCTCCTTATATTTCAAATTTTATTCTTTTTAATTTATTATATTTTATAATCTTATATATTATCTTTTAAAATATAGTACATTTTCACATAAATTAAAATATACATATTTGTATAAGTTTTTATTTTATTTTATATTATTTGTCTTTTAAAATAATACTTGTGATTTAGTCATACTATTTTTTTATCTGTATAAGATATTCATGTTATTTATTATAATATAGATAAAAAAAATATTATCAATAAAATCACATACATAAATATTTTAAAATGGAAAATACTATCATTTTATTTAATTATGTATCTTTATTACATAATTTAATTCTTTAAAAAAATTACATATATAATTAAATAAAATTAAATAAGAATAAAATACTATTATAATAAATAACAAGAATGTGTATACTTATATAAGTTTTATTTTTATTTTATATATTATATTTATACAATCTTATGTATTTTTATCGCATTATTATAAGTATACACATTCTTGTTATTTATTAAAATAATATTTTTATTCTTATTTAATTTTATTTAATTAGGTATGTAATTTTTTAAAGAATTAAACTATGTAATAAAGATACATAATTAAATAAAATGACAATATTTTTTACTTTTTAAAAATATCTATGCATGTGATTTATTGATAGTATTTTTTTTATCTATATTACAATAAATAACATGAATATCTTAACATAAAAAATACTATCGTTAAATCTCAAATATTGTTTTAAAAAATAAATATAATATATGAAATAAAAATAAAACTTATATAAATATACATATTCTAATTTATGTGAAAATAAAATTTAATCTTATATATTATATTTTAAAAGATAATATATAAGATTATAAAAACATAATAAATTTTAAAAAAAATAAAATTTAAAATATAAGAAGACTCATATAGTAAATTTTAAAATATAAAAGACTCAGATTGTAAATTAAAAAAAATAGAAAAACTGATTAGGTAAAATAAGTAAAATAAGGAGACAAATTTTGTAATTAAACCAAATATTTTAAAAAAAATTTAAAATAAAAAATATAAAACTTACAACCACCACCAAGGGGCCGAGAACCTTGTTCAGAACACTCTAACAAAAGTCTAAGAGAAACAAATCTCATAGTTCCAACATTTTCAATATTCTTTGTTATTGATCTCTAAGCCAATCTTGAGACCTTGATGTCAATTATAGTAATACAAATCAATAAATATCAAACCATTTCAATTCTCTTGGAATACCTCACCCAAACTCTACCACTATTTGTATTTTAGTTTTAGGTACAAGGTAAGAATAGATGCTCCTCGCATAATAAAGCAATACGAACTTAGTTGTCACTTAGACAAAATGTGAAATTTCCAAACCAATGGGTATCTTACACAATCGTGGTTTCTCATCATTCTTGTGGTAGTATTATGATGAAGTTTTTTCTTTCTTTTTTGCTAAATTGATAAAGGTTCATGTTACTTCGACGCGCTAATAAATTTCGAAACTCTGGCGTATAAAATCATAAATACAAAGGTAATGCCTATTAAGTTACATTGTTTGTCCTATAGAAACTTTCACTATTCCTTTTTTATAGATCACATTACAAATTTATCACTTAAATTGCTGGACCTAAGAGAAACGAATTAAGATTGATACATGGACCAGTAAATGCCTGCAATAAACCAGGGCTACCCAATGCTTTCACAGAAGGCAGCCTAGATGCTGTGCTAAAGTTGTCAATGATGGCAAAATGAGAGCTCAACGCCCTGAAATTTTAATGAAACTATGACTCATTCAGAGAAGCAAATATTCTATTTGTAACTGTTTTTTATTTCACTGGCTTATAAACTTATTTGACCAAAATAAAGATATTTCACTAATGAGCTTTATCTCATTACTTAAAAACATTTTCAGGCACTTTTCAAGATGCGTTTAAACTTCTATCTTATAGCTTTTCGTATTTATTTTTATTCTCAATGTAAAAAAAAAATCTTGTAATTTAAGAAAAACCCTCACCCTTACTTTCACAATATGCACACCCTCGTCACTACCACGAGACACTATGAACTTCAAAATTATTGGAACGTTAAAACCAAACTAGACCACCTTTTTCATAATTGGTGCACAAAACCAGTTTGAACCGGTATTTTTTATAAAAAAAATATTATTTTCAAAATTTAATCTAAAACATTTTTAAAATAAATAAAACACATTTCAGAAGGATTACACATAAGAATAAATTATTTTACCAATTATTATTAATTTTTTATCTTATAAATAATTTAATCATTTCTATTAATTTACAATTTTTTGTATCTTGATTTCTTATAATTTTATATTATATCAATTTACCTTAACCAGACCTTACCTGTATAACAGATTAATAGTTGACCCTTAATCAGACCTCTCTAGCTCCCGAAACTTTTTATCCCATTCGCGAGCTTCATACTCTTGCTCAAGTAAGTCCTTGTCAGTACTATACACAATTTGATCCTGTCCTATGACTGTCTTTTGGGCCATGTCCCGAGCACTGAAAAGCTGAAATCCAGAACAAAGAATTTCTCAGGGAGATTATGCCTGAGTAAAAGCAATCTTCTATCCAACTTATAAGTTCCATAGTTGAACTGAATATATGATAGTCATACAAACTTATGTGATCAAGTAAGCAGCTACCATCCAAAACAATATACAAATGAGATTGAAAGCACTAATATAATGATGGACAACTCATTCAGGGAATCATTTCAATTAAATGTTTACAAGGTCATTCAATTTACTAGGAATACTTACTTATACACTATAAAAAAATGGTAACATTTTTATAAAAAAGATAGCCAAGAGTTGTAAAAGTATATCAAGCAAGAAATGAGAGAAATGAAGATCTAAAACATTTCCTTGCTCCTTGTATATTTTTCCATACATAGACATGGTGGTTGTTGAAAATCAGAATATTACAAGAACATAATCTTTGATTTAGAAGAAACAAAATATCCTCTATTTATGTGTAATTAATGTAATTAACCTATATAAACACACATCCCCTGTGTGCTCTGGCACATAGTTTTCACTCAATTATCCCTTTGTTTCTCCTATTTTAACATGGTATCGAGAGCCTGATAGAGGGATCTTGAGAATCGTCCTTGCCCGCTAGAGTCACTGTCACTGGAGATAAATATTTTGTGAATCGTATACTATTCCGGTTTTCCTATCCTGCCACTATCTCTAACATCCCGGACGCTGACGAGCGCGGGGAGTGATCGCTAGTGCACAAGAGATGTGGCATGGACAAGGAGTGGCTCCCAGCAGGCTTCCAGCAGGAGGGATAAATGAATGAATCGAATACACATCCGAATGAGAGGGATCCAAAGGCTGCGCAGGGATAAGATTATGCAGTTGAGAATGATTTAAAGGAATTAATTGGTACTACCTATACCAATAAGATGCATCTACTTTTTGGTAACCATCACTTAAGAACTCCACAACTAATCATGTTTGGCTTTGAGCAATTTTGGGATGGATGACCTTCTGGGAAGTTTTCTTGGAAAGTGTGTGAATGAGGACAAAGAATGCTGAAAAGTTTCGTATTGATTTGTAAGGGCAATCCATGATCCTGAAAGTAGTTGGGGCATTACACTGTCTCTTTCTGGCATGTTTTCCGACATGTTTCCAAGCAGATTTTCCAACTGTTGCCGGCCATTGTCACTTGTCCCGTTCGCTCTCTGCTCGCCCTCCATTTTCCAACAAAGAACTTTCTTGTCGCCAGCAAGTTTTCCGGCCAACACCATGCAGATCTGAACCGCCTATCGCTGATCTACTAGTGCCATTGACAACGTATTGAAAGAAGTTGTGACACTTTTCATGTGCCTTTTAAATGCACCAAATAACACCCTCATTGGAAGCTTTTGCAGCGCACGAAGGCACATCCAGCCTGTGCTCTAGTTGGGCTACCAAAGTGAGGGTCGTCCCTACCAGCCACTCCTAACCCTGAAGTTTCATCCCCATCTGAGCTTGTTTGTGGGTATTTTCCTTTGTTAACCTAGGTTTTTTAAGGTAGTGTTTGGTTTGCGTTTTTGGTTCCTATCTCTCTCGACAAAAGCTTCCACTAGCCCCGTCTTCGTCCCAAATGCACTGGCCCCGATCTTTGTCCCAGATGCATTGGCCCTATCTATGTCCTAGGTGCACTAGTTTGAAGTTTAAATAATTTGGATCTCCAACATTTTTGGTTTGAAGCTTCCAAATGTGATTTCAAGAAACAGACCTTGCTATGCTTTCTCTCCTTGATGATGATTCCAGCTATCTGGCAAAGATATTTTTTATAGCAACTTTCTCTGACTTCTCCAACATCCCTAAGTTGTATTTCAAACTATTGTTTTTCATGGAGCTCAATTTTTATGTTTCTATCCATTTGTTGGGAATAAGTTTTTTTGGAACAAGCTGAGCTTAGTAAGCTTAAGCTTTTGGGGGAGTGTTGAAAATCAGAATATTATAATCCGATTCTATTAATAATAGTGGTTTATAGGAACATAATCTTTGATTTAGAGGAAACAGAATATCCTTTATTTATCTATAATTAATGTAATTAACATGTATAAACACAAATCCGCTATGCACTCTAACACATTTTTAACTCAATTATCCCTCTGTTTCTCCTATTTTAACAGTTGCATTGATAAACTTAAAGGAATATTCTCTTAAATTTTCTAGTAAATAAAAATCAATGGAGGGAGGCAATGCTATGCTTACTATATGATCAACATGACTTTCATAAATCATACCTTCTGCCTTAGTGAAGTGTCAGGTAATTCAAGAACTTGTGCACACTGCTGCCTAGCTTTGTTTCTCTTTTCAATATCAGCATTCTTTTTCCGAATAAAAAACCACCGAACAAGAGGAATTGCAAAGAAGGAACCAGCATAAATCTGCAAATATTACCATAGAATATGAGACAATGATGCTAAACCAATGCTAATAAATACAGTAACAAGATTTACCTTTCCTCATCCAGGAAATATTTAACGCTAATGGAAGTGCAAAGCAGTTGCCAAAGTATGAACACATTTTGATCTATAATTTTTATATTCTTCTATCCTTTCATTTTATCTCAAATTTAATTTAATGGCCACGACTCGAGGCAAGGCAAGTGAAGCAACAATAAAATGATATGTTGATCAACCCTTTTTTTATTTACTCAGTTTCTTCTCATCCTTTAGGATCATCTCATCTATTAAACTTCATATAGATCAAACCCACTTTATCAGGTTCACGGAGTGAAGCTTTGTTGCAAACTATTACTGTGATGCTGCAATATGTATGGGGTCTAGCCTTTCTATAATATAGAGGTTGAGTTATGGCTGGAATGTATATACCTTATCTAAGGGGTTACGGTTTTTACAAAGGATCAGGGTTTGAATTTGATGTAATTCAGGTAAATGCATTTTATTGGTCTCTTTTTTTTTTTTTGGAAGGCAAAAATAGTATTATTAATATATAAACCATACAGTACCAGAGGTACTGAGTGAAACAGATACAAAGCACTCAAGGTAAATGCATTTTATTGGTCTCTTTAATTACCCATTTGCTGCCTGGCTGTAAAAAGTTTTCCTTTTAGTCCCTATAGTTGTCATTTTTTTACCCTTTTAGTCTTTGTCATCTAAAGTCGCCTAATGCCGTTCGAGATGAACATGGATTTAATGAATCACATCACATTAATTTCAAAAAGCATAGTCGAAACTTGACGGCAAGGACTAAAAGGATAAAAAAATGGCAACTATAGGGGGACCAAAATAGGATGTTTTAAACTATAAGTACTAAAGAGGAAAGTTGTTGCAACTATAAGGACCAAGAGGGTAAGTAAACCCTTTTATTTATCATGTCTTCATAAGTTTTCTCCATCTTTCTAATTTTTTCTTCCTTCGTAAATTACATAGATATCAACAACCACATTAATGTGCATAGGAAGTATATCATTAAAGAAAACATAAGTTAAACCCAAATACTAATCATGAACTTATCATCTTAAATTTGCAGCAACAAATTGCCTTCAATTCTCAAAATTAGCAATATCATTATCCTCTATCAAATGCTCCTTCAAAAAGATAATTTGCAACTCCTTTTCCAATTCTTAGATAGATATTACATTTTATCTTTTGTTTCTTCCTTGTTAAACACTCTTCTCTGCTGTAATGCCTTTTCGTGTACTTGTTGCATTATATAAAGTCTCAGCTGAGTGAGAGAAACACTCCAGCTTTTCCAAATATTGTTCTCTAAAAATTTGAACAACTTAGTTGTTTGAAAATAGAAATACCGATCATTACCTGAAGAAGAGGAAATATGTCGGCTACAAATTTAATGAAGCTACTGGGTGCAACTGCCATATCTCTTTGGATCAACAAAAAAACAAAGTTAGGGCACTGAAATAACACAAGTGAAAAACTAATGTTCTAATGCATCATGTGAAGAGCATACTTCAACATGGTTCCAAGAATAATAACTCCAAACAGATTGAGGCCACCCAGGCCAATGACCATTGCTCTCTCTGGCGTGCCAGTTTTACTAAAATAGAACAAACACTAATGTTATGGTTTAATAAACATAGATGGATAACTACGACTAGGTCAGGAAAAATACAATAAAGAACCTGAATTGCCATTTTTTCTCCTTGAAAAACTTCTCAATTCCAACCCAATCTGCCCATCTCCTTCCAACATATTCTTTTCTCTTACTCTTTTGAGAAGCTGTCCTCTGCAAAGATGGAAACCTATACAGAATATTTCCCTGCATAACAACCAATCTGCAAGTATATATAAAAAGGGAAATAAGGGGGAAAATAATTCATAGAAGAAATCAATAAATACTTTATATTTTATACATGAGTGGCAGAAGGTATTGTTATAAATGAGCAGGAAATTAATGCCTTCTTTAAAAACAGAACAACTACTAACAATTGTATGTTATATCCTTAAAGAAATTAGGCAAGTTATGAATGCCAACTAGTGAGTGAAAACAAAGAACAATTCTAAGGACTAATATACAGAATCATCTTGTAAACATCATTTGAGAGGAAAATGAGGAAGGGCAGAAGTTATTGTCTCAGTATACCTCCTCATCAACATCAGGTTGACCATCAAATCGTAAGAGCACAGGTAAAATATAGGATTCATCATCCTGTAACCATCCAAAGATACAAAGGTAAAATTAGGAATAAGAACAGAGAATAACATTATATCAAAAAAGCTGGTTAAATATGTTTTGTCTATGTAAAATGAGCACATTTAGGTTTTGGTCCTTGTAAATGTGTTTAGATCATATTCACCCCTATAAAATCTAAAACCAATACTTGTGGTCCCTCCCATCATATGACATCGATTAATTGCTTATGTGTCTTAAAGGAAGGTCACATGACCATCTAGGTAGCACCCATTACCCAACAATGTGTATGCAGTGTCATGCAAACACGATACAATAAACTCTTCAAAATACTAGAACACACTTTTCTACTGCTTCACATGCTCAAAAGAGTAATACCACCAGAAAACAAGCTCTTGGATTGTTGATTCTGGAGCCTCAAATCACATGACTTGGGATATTAATGTATTTTGCAAATACACCACTAGGCTGATAAGGCTATTCTTTGCATAGCAAATGGAACCACTTCTAAAGTGATTCTGTAATTATTCTGGAGATAAGAACTCTTGAGTATGTTTCATATGTCCCTAAATTTGACAGCAACTTACTGTTAATCAGTAAGTTAACCAGGAAGTTAAAGTGTTACTAAATTTCTCCCAATATGGGAGCCTTAATGTCCCCATCCAACCTTAAAAGCAACATCATTTTCCTTAATTTACAGTGATTTTTTTATCAGCCCTTAATTTACAGTGATATAAACGTGCTGATAGAACTGGACCAGAAACAGAGGAAGAGAATGCGTATTATTATTATTATTATTATGGTGCTTCCAACACCCAAGGCAGAAAACAGATGAGTTTCGAGGTCTCACCATCCTCCACTTCCTAATTCTCACGTTCAAACTTCCCTCTAATTGACTATTTATAGTTTATTTACTAACTTAGCTATCCTAACTAGCAGGCAGCTAACATACACCTTTCCCCCATCTATCAATACCCCCTCCCCCCCTCTTCAAGGTGGACCTTGTCCTTTTTTTTTATCTGCAAAAATATTATATATTAGATAAGTTTCAGTACAAGTCGTACTATGATTTTTACAATCACCAATGAAGTCTCTAATGTGGAGGTTTGGTTCCCTAATACAAAACTAATCATGATGGATTAAAGAACCAAAACTATAAGTATATATTGGTGATCCCTATCTGTGGAGCTATTTTCCACTAATTACAAAACCCTTCTCTGATATGGCTCGACCATTGATGAAAAGGATTGTTGAATCCTTTTTCCAGGTTCCTCAACCAGCTCCAGCAAAAGAAAATGGCATCAACCAGTATCTTACTGGTGTTGGGGCTATCGTTTGAAAATATGATTCTGTTTCTATGGTTCCATATACTCCAAGTTAGTGCCACCCACCAACTTGTCCTTAAGGCCAAGTCGAGGAAAACAGCCTGCATTTCATAAGCAAGGGTCTCCTTCATCCTCTTCTTCCATAATCATCAATCTGAACTGTTTATTCTTACACACGAGCAGGATTATACTTTTCTTCACAGGTGAAACATTCTCCTTTCCTCATTTTCTCATTTACTTCAACGGGTGACAAATTATGGAAGGTTCTTCTACCTTGCCATCCACTGGATCCTGTTTTAGGAGCATTAGTAGGATCAGCTACCTTATTATTTACTGGTTGCCAATCCCTTACAAATTTCAGACTCGAATAACTGGGTTTCAGCAGATTATACCCCTGGCTATTACTCAAGGGTAACTTCCCTAAAACTTTGTCCTTATCCTCCACTCTTCGAGCCTTAACCATAGCTTCCATCAAGTTCTTTGGTTCATGAAACCTTACCTCAGTGCTAATCTCTTCCTTTAACCCCTTGAGGAACACTTCCACCAGAAATGGCTCCTCTAATCCCTTCACCATTCCAACGCACTTCTCAAATTGGCCTATGAATCCTTGTACTGTCTCTTCTTGTTCCAACACCAGTAGCGCTTGAAAAGGATTTCCCAGGCTAGAAGCTTGAAACCTTTGGGTGACAGCAATCTTGAGTCCATTCCAAGAATGGCTTGGATTCCAAGATTCCCACCATTGGAACCAACCCAGAGCTTCCCCATCCATCGCAACCATTACAGCCTACAGCTTTTAATCTTTGTCAACCAAACCATAGGATCATCACCATCGAATATGGGCATTTCCAAATTCCTCCACCGATTGCTGTCATGCGCTGCAATGCCCTCATCTCCTCCGCTCACGTCAACTGTGTGAACGTTCATAGCAGGAGATTTTTTCTCCCATGCCGCCGCCAACCATTGTATCATCCCTTCGATCGAACTCAATCGCAACTCCACTGCTTCGCGATTCTCTTCTATCGCTTTCTCCATGGCTCCCATCCGCATCTCCATTCTCGCGTTTGCCTTCGTCACCATTAACGATTCCACACTCCAAGATCGAAGCTCTGATACCAGTTGATAGAACTGGACCAGAAACAGAGGAAGAGAATGTGTATTATTATTATTATTATGGTGCTTCACCACCCTCCACTTCCTAATTCTCCCATTCTAACTTCCCTCTAATTGATTATTTATAGCTTCTTAACTAACTAACAGTTAGTTAACCTTGCTATCCTAACTAACTGACAGCTAACATACACCCTTCGCCCATCTATCATGTGCCTTCTCACGTTAACAATGTCACAGGCTTAAAGTGGTTCATAACATTCATAGATGATCACAGGGTTGCATGGGTATTCCTTATGATGTAACCAATACTGATTATTAGGGAATTACATATCAATCAGAATCATAAGTTTCTAAGTAACAATAAAATGATAAATACAAGAAAATGTAAAGATAAATCACAATTCATAAAATGAAGTCAAAAGTCGAGAAGATTTTTTAAATTTCCATAAAATGATCCAAACTCAGTTTCAAGCTGACATTCATGTCCTTACCAACAATGGGAAGGAGTTACTCCATAATTCCCTTGGTGATTACCACCTCAAGCATGGCATTGTGCACCAAACTTCATGTGTGAACTAACCACAGCAAAATGGGATTGCCAAAGGGTAGAATAGAATCTAGTGGAAGTTAGATCACTCATGCTATCAAATAATGTACCAAGTCATTTTTTGGGTGAAGCAGTCCTCTCCGTAGTTTACATAATAAACAGAATGCCTTCCAAAACCCCTCATCAAATCCTATTGTCCATATACCCAAACACTAAACTCCTTTCAAATCTTCCACCTAAAATCTTTGGATGTACAACATTTGTACATGACTATAAACCAAATTTAAGCAAATTAGAGTATTAGACTCTAAAGCCTTGAAATGCACTTGGGATACTCTCCAAACAAGAAGGATACAAGTGTTACTGCACTTCAAACAGAAAGTTCGACCATACCATGGATGTCATCTTTTTCGAAAACCAGCTCTTTTACCCCAGGGGTGGATTTCAGGGGGAGAGCAAGATTACTAGTGAATACCAACCTAGGGAGATTCTTAAACCAGCTCAATTGATTTCAACACCTGCTTTTGCTGAACCTGAACCAGGTCCTAAAATTCAATTTGTGACAGATTTAGCACAAGAACTAGGAGCAGAACCTGAATTTGAATCCACTAGTTTACCTGTTGCAGAAATTGAGAATGAATACAATGCTCCTGAAGATAAAGAGCTACAAGTCTACTCAAGAAAGAAGAAAACCTAAAAGGAGGCAGAAACCTGCACACTTCCAAGGCAAAACCAAGATTCTGACCAAAATTCAGAATTTGAAAATACTCACACTGGTTCTCCCTCAAATTTAATATACGATATTTCCAACATTAATGACCTGGACACACCTATTTCCTTGAGGAAAGGGGTGAGGTCACCCAATACCCAATTGGAAATCATGTGTCTTTTGAGAAGTTGTCGCAAGAATACAAAGCTTATGTCACCTCCTTGGACAGCACCAATATACCTCAAAACTTCCATGAAGCAATCCAAGTGGCAGGCTGCTGTTAAAGAACAAATCAAGGCTTTGGAGATGAATGAGACTTGGAAGCTCTCAAAATTGACAGAAGGAAATAAGCCAGATGAATGTAAGTGGATATTTTTGTCAAATACAATGTTGATGGTAGTGTCAGCAGGTACATGGCCTCCTTGGTGGCTAAGGGGTTCACCCAATCTTATGGGGTGGACTGTGAAGAAACGCCTACACTCATGGCAAAACTGAATTCAATTCAGATCCTCCTCTCCTAGTAAATATAGATTGAATCCTATACCAACAAGATATCAAGAATGCTAGTAGTGCAGAAGTTGAGTTCAAATCTATGCCCCATGGAATTTGTGAAGGAATGTGGTTACAAAGGATGCTTGAGGAGCTTAAGTTCCCAACTAATTATAACATGAGTTCATGAGTTTGTTATGCAAAGGAGAATTATTCCCTTCTTTCTGTTTTTAGCTATAGTGTTTATAGAGAGAATTATTCCCTTGATATTTAGTCCTAGATTAATTTATAGAATCAATCCCCTATTTCAATTTATACCTCCTCACCGTATCAGTTTCATATTAATTAAATATATTCGCTTCTCCACACATTTAATAGCAATAATAAGAAAATGTCACTCCCTAAAATAGTGGTAAGCCACTATACCATTGAACTATCCTAGACATTAATTACTTATAAACAGTTTCCAACATTTCCAATGAGAACAGGAATTTTCATGAATTCTTTAAACTTAGAAACCATTACTCTATGAAGGAAGCAATTACATAAGAATATAATAATCGTTTCAAGTCAACATTTAATAAAAACAGAAAATTGATATTAAGATGCTAATTTCAGTATCCATGAGCTAAAAAATAGAAAAATTGTTTCTTCATTTATATTACTGACAGCTGACAATGAAGCAAAAATCTGCTGAAATAATAGAATAAAAGCCAAAAAAATGAACATAAAATATGTTGTGAAAGTTCATCGTGTTCTATTCCAACTGAAATGTGCTACAAATAAGTAGGTTGGATAAATCCATGGGCAGAGCAACAAACTTATTTATGTCAATGCAAAATACAATTTTTTTATTCGACAAATATCCTTGTTAAACAAGAAACCATTACTCTATGAAGGAAGCAATTACATAAGAATATAATAATCGTTTCAAGTCAACATTTAATAAAAACAGAAAATTGATATTAAGATGCTAATTTCAGTATCCATGAGCTAAAAAATAGAAAAATTGTTTCTTCATTTATATTACTGACAGCTGACAATGAAGCAAAAATCTGCTGAAATAATAGAATAAAAGCCAAAAAAATGAACATAAAATATGTTGTGAAAGTTCATCGTGTTCTATTCCAACTGAAATGTGCTACAAATAAGTAGGTTGGATAAATCCATGGGCAGAGCAACAAACTTATTTATGTCAATGCAAAATACAATTTTTTTATTCGACAAATATCCTTGTTAAACAAGAAACCATTACTCTATGAAGGAAGCATTTACATAAGAATATAATAATCGTTTCAAGTCAACATTTAATAAAAACAGAAAATTGATATTAAGATGCTAATTTCAGTATCCATGAGCTAAAAAATAGAAAAATTGTTTCTTCATTTATATTACTGACAGCTGACAATGAAGCAAAAATCTGCTGAAATAATAGAATAAAAGCCAAAAAAATGAACATAAAATATGTTGTGAAAGTTCATCGTGTTCTATTCCAACTGAAATGTGCTACAAATAAGTAGGTTGGATAAATCCATGGGCAGAGCAACAAACTTATTTATGTCAATGCAAAATACAATTTTTTTATTCGACAAATATCCTTGTTAAACAAGAAACCATTACTCTATGAAGGAAGCATTTACATAAGAATATAATAATCGTTTCAAGTCAACATTTAATAAAAACAGAAAATTGATATTAAGATGCTAATTTCAGTATCCATGAGCTAAAAAATAGAAAAATTGTTTCTTCATTTATATTACTGACAGCTGACAATGAAGCAAAGATCTGATGAAATAATAGAATAAAAGCCAAAAAAATGTACATAAAATATGTTGTGAAAGTTCATCGTGTTCAATTCCAACTGAAATGTGCTACAAATAAGTAGGTTGGATAAATCCATGGGCAGAGCAACAAACTGATTTATGTCAATGCAAAATACAATTTTTTTATTCGATAAATATCCTTGTTAAACAAATAATACTATGTTATGTGCGTTGAATTTCTGCGTCCAGGAAAATGCCACTATTTTTAGCTTCCATTTATCATGTAAAATATGCATGTCTGTGCTTGTAGATGCAAAAGGCAGAAGTGCAGAACCAAACATATACTAAATTACCTTAATTCCCTCTGTGGAATCTATATCAAGATATGGAGCAAGTTCTTCAGCTGCAACAACGCCACCATTAGATGCTATGTATTGCCCAATCTATGCATAAGACAAGGAGACCAAAGGAAATAAACATGAAAAGATAATGGAAATTAAAAAAATTGCACAGCATTTTAACAAGAAACAAGTAATGTGGAAAATGGCACCAACTCAACTATGAAACAAAATATATAAAAAATAAAAAATAAAAATCATCAAAGGCAACGGACCACTGAATTCAGTCCTCAATTATTACCAACTTCCATCTCTCTTCTTCAATTCCTTGATTGGGATCACCATCTCCAAATACAAAGGAGAAGACCTACCAAAAAACATAAAATCCTTATCTTCATTTAGAAACAAAAAGGGACCCCCAGGGGGCAGGGGGGATGACATGTTATTTGCATCACACACCGATTCAATGAAGTTCATCTTGTCATCATCAGCTTGTAGCCTTCGCCTCCTATAATAATATGGATCCCAGTACCTTCCATGGTATAAAAAGAAATTATATGTCTCCAAACATTTCTCTCAAAGAAATGAGTTGCTTTTTATTTGCATAGAACTAGATACATGTGCTACAAACTGAGAATATAACTGGAGGAATGAAAATATAAATTCTATATAAAGTTAAAACAAAATCAATTCAACTTACCCAGTTCCCCTACACTTCCACATCAATCCGCATAGACTCAGAAAAATGTTAGGCCTATACTCCCTCCAGTCTCAAATATAAGAAAACAAAAACACCTATTTCTTGGTCTCGAATATAAGAAAATTGCAACTACTTTTACCTTATTTAATGTCACTATCTCTAAAATACCCTTCATTTAATTGAGGTGTTAGTTTCAATGACTCTTTTTTATTCATAATAACAAGTTACAATGAAGGGTAAGTTGGGAAAAAATTACTTTTTAATTGTGATTGAGACAATTAAATGTGGTTAACTAACTTTCTTAATTAGCATGAATCGGTTTTTTTCTCCTTATATTTCAAACCGGAGGGAGTATAGTATTCAACAGTGTTATATGGTCTGTTAATATCTCTCCCATACCACATTTTTGAACATCATTCCCAATTGTGGGTCGGGTTAGAAAAGCTGCTCTGATATCTGTTGTTCAGCTTTTATAAAGTTGTTCTTTGTTGTATCTACTTTGTACTTAGTAGACAGTAGGTGTACTCTTTGTACTCTCTTTTCTCCCTCTATAAATCATCTTTATATATATGCAAATCTGCTGAGTGGGTGACTCACTCAAGCTTTTCTTCAATCTAAAGTCTTCAAATTGGTATTAGAGTGGGTTCGATCTCGCTCACCTCACACCAAAATACATTCACATTCATGACTTGTACGCCAAAATGATAAATGGATTGGTTGAATGATTGAGTTCTTTACCATCTACTTAGAAACAAAATGGCTAACTTTTGTGGTGTGATTCTCTCTAGGTTCTTATCAGTTGATACTAGAGGTTTCCACCGTGTCTCTCAACTGCAAGCGAGTGATGCAGGTGGTGACATCGACATTTCAGTGTTCTCCTTGGTCTAGTTAAAGGGCTAGTGCACATAACCAACCCGCACGAGCTTTGGGGTTGCAGAGCATAGTGAGATGTTAGGATCCACTTGAAAGGTATGAAACTTGAGTCCCACATTGGAAGTATGAGATTCTAGTGTAGGGTTTATAAGGTCTTGGGCTCTCCTTCTCCAACTATAACAACTAGCTTTTGTGGTGTGGTTCTCCTAAGGTTCTTATCAAAATAAAGGGGGCAAAGTAACCTGATTTAACTACATTGCATCACCATGACCAATATTAAATATGTACAACCCTAATTTCTTTAAGCCAATCTTCCTTTTTTTTCCTCTTCTTTTATTTGCCTGTCTCTTGTCTTCCTTATCTTTTCTTTTCTTTTCTTTTTCTCAAGCATATGAAAACTTCATTAGCAACCAAAAGCACATAATTTTTCAAATTCTGAACCAAGAAGATAAATAATTGAGAAATTTTGTATAAAATGCAACTCATACACTATAAAAGAGAATTACCAGAATAAATCAACAGGGTTAAAGTAGAAAGTGAATCCTGAATCATATGACCTGCCTCCACGCCTTCCCCGATTGTCCTCTTCACTGTAATGAAACAACATTACTCCCTCATTCACATCACTAAATTTTTCAGGATAAATTATGATCATAGATATCAAAGTTACTTATGAAGTACCTTCTACTGCTAGTTACAAGAGCAATAATGGTAGTGTAAACAATAACAATGGATGCAATAAGCGCTGTCCCAAAAGAAACCCTTATCAAGTATTCTCCTGCGGCCTGTCAAAGCGAAAGCCATACAACAACCACCGTAAAGTGATAAAACATCATCAACACAAGTGTTAGCAGAGAAGACAATACCTTAGCCTTTTCAAAAAAGGGTTCAGCTTTAATCCTAAATGACTTGGCACCAAGCCTTGATCGATAATCTTTTGGAAATACATACAGAACGTCACCTTCCCCAGAAACCTGCAGAGACCACGGTGGCACATGAATAAATAAAGATAAAAAAGGGTAACATAAAGAAACGTACCTCTAAAAAGCCATCCGCATCAGCAGCAAGAGCTTGGAGAGCCTTCTGGGCCTGATTCAAGTTGAGGCCAGCTCTGCTAGCCACATCCCCAATGGTCACTCTCCCTCCACACCCATCCACCGCATCCATCGTTCGCTTTCTCACATCCGAAGGCAACTTGTCGCTTTCCACTGCGCCCCCCGGCCTCGCCACCAAAACCCTAGAATCCCATACTCTTTTCGGGACTCCTCCAATCACGCAAGGGAGTGATATTGGCTGCTTCGGGGTGAAGGAAAGTAGCCGCCGCGGTAGCCCACAAGTGGGGATCACAGTGATGCACGTAGACATGGACGCCATTTCAGTGTATAGACATGGAACGGAAGATAAAACGCTTTTGTTGTGCTGTGTGTGTGAGTGTCTGTCACACCTAAAATACCAAGGGTTGTAAATTTGTGAGATATTTAGGATCGTATTCTGAGGAAAACAAATAAATAAATAAAAAGTTTTATGGTTCACAATCGTGTGCTTCCAGCGAAAAGAAGCGGGAGCGGAAGGATGAGGCTCGTGTATTGACGCATTCGCCCTCTCCACTCCGAAACTTGTACTTGTAGTCTTGTGCAATTATGTAATACATCTAATCGCACTTCTTGTAACTCTAACCAAACAATTTTATTCTTTGGTCAAGTTTTTCTGAAGTTTTTTCTTTTAAGAAAGTTTAGTCAAGAGGAGTATTTTAAAAATACAAGTGATTTAATTTTTAAAAGAAAAATTATTTTTTTTAAAAAAAGAAGCTTAAATTTACTTTTTTTTCATTTTATAAATAGAGGCTTTTCATCTTTAGTCTTTAATATTTTTTGTCATTCTTGTTCCTATGTAATTATTTGGCAAATCCTACCAAACAAGTTCTAATTAAGGAGTTCTACAACCATAAACACACTTTCAAGCTACTTTTGAAATTGCTTCAAGAGAGGCCGTGGTTGAAATTGTAATTTCTTTGAAATATTCTCCATTGTCTCAAGCTTTTCTTAAAATCTAACAATTGGTTTTTTGTGATTTTTGTCTTAAATTAAACTAGACACAAAATGCAACGACTTTTCTATTGGAGCCTTTGTGAGATGAGTCCATTTTGAGGCTCATTCGTAACATGCAAAATGGTTTATTTATTGAGCATTTTGAGTTTGTCCGTGTGTAGTTTTTCTCAATTTTGTATTTTTGTGGTGACCATCTTGAAAATGTGTATAATGATCCTAAAACTAAAGAGAAAATCTTTTCAACTATGTATATGAAAAGAATTACAGACTTTACCTTTACCTTGAAATTGTAAAAGGCAAAGAAAAACAAGGTTGGTTTCTACACAAATGTTTTTGAAGTCCTAAAATGACCTCTAAAGAAAATTTTACTAGGAATGGTAGAAAACAAATTTTGGTAAAAAAGAAATTACCTTTTGAAAAGATATTTTTTAGAGGCAAGTGTAACACCTCAAATTCTCTTTTTTGAAATATTCATTTAAAATCGTTTAAATAATAAATATTACGAAATATGTGTCATTAAATTTAGTTTCTATTTCTAAGTTGATAAAATATCTCAATATATTTTTTCTTTTGAGAAAAGAAGGAACACATACACATACACACACATATATATATTGCACTTGTTTAAGACATGTTCGTGTAATTAAAATACTCATGAATAAAGGGTATTGTCATAATAATTTCTCTATTTAATAGCCATTTCGAAAGTTATTGCTATATTTCTTCCATCCTTATGAAATGTTATAGTAAAGTACAACTTATAAAGAATTAACTTGCACAAAATTAAATGATGATAAATCGAAAGAAATATGTAATCATACATACTAAGCCTCAATGGCCCTTAAGATATAAACATAGATGTACAGAAGTCATTTCAACTATTAGCAAGAAAGATAAAATGTCCACCACCTATCAAAATATTACAAGTATCACCAAAAGGATTAATACAATAAAATATCATGACACTTGAGTATAGAAATCTTCTCACCTCACATATACATCAAAAATGGAAAACAATCCTACACTTGGAGCAATCATTACCCAAGACCCACAAGCTACCTAGGACGAATTCATATCTTCAGAAGGTTCACTCTCATGTCCTGAGGAATTTCATTCCTCATCAGACAAAACCACCTTTCCCTCGAATATCTCTTCATTGTAAACACCCCAGTAGAAAGCGATCTCAGATGGCGTGAGATCCTCATAGTCGCTAAAATCTCCCACATCCTCGTAGACTTTGACGGTCGTATCCTGACAGAAGGCAAATCTAGTGGTCCACCCATTAGTATCATGCCCGAAGAATCGCTGCTAGAATCACAATGGCTTGCTCGACCGCTTGAATCCAAAGTAAGCATAATAGGAAATAACATGGTTAATGTCGCTTTGAGAAGTATGCTCGAAAGGGATGTGATATGTAACATGTGCCTCTATGGTTATTATTGCTATTTGGGGCTCATCTAACAACAAAAGTGGCGTCAGATGTAACAAAGTGCATGTGGAGGCATGCGTCTTCCTTATAATTGTAGCAGTATCTACTGATCCATGTGAACATCCTCCATGGATGCGCCATGACCTCCCCCTGAAATTGGTGGTTGCAAGGGTGAGTCCTTTGTTCCTCAAACGCCACAAATAATAAGCAATAACAGACAAAACTAAAACATATAATCTATGTAACCACCACATGTGATTATCTAAACAAACAACACTCTCACATCTTAAACGCATAACTATCACACTTATTTCACAATAAGGCCCAATCACTACCTGATAACGAATGTTGAATCATTCAAAAAAATTTACTAGGGAATTCTATAGCACAAGATTAACCTAGGTCGAACTCAGAAATATGATTTAATATGGTTCCTACATTCATTCACTTATAAACAGAAAGGGGGATTTTTGTGAAACAGTTTATAAGCAACTCTAAAAAAATGTGAAAACACATAACAAAATTGAAGAAAGAACAAAGCAGAACAAGAACAAAATACAATTCAAGATGAAAAGCATCAATCCAATACACCAAACCAATGCAAATAGAATTATCACAATTACTACGAATGATGTTCAATGTGAAAGTTCACTTAAATGCATTAGTGAAAGTTCAATCGAATCAAATCTCTAAATTGTTTGAAATCGCAAATTAGAATGGACAATCATCCAAACAATCTGTGATTAAATTTTGAAATTAGGAAATGAATCCATAACCTAATTCATTTTCAATCCTAAACATAATCACAATCATGAAAAATGAAAATAGGATTGAAGAGAAAGAAGAACATTCACAAAGAGTAGAAAACCAAACCAGGACTCAAATTCAACTTTGCTTGGAGTGGATCCTTAGATTGGTTAATTGTTTAACCTTCCATGATAATCATAAATGGAGAAACCACTAAATTTGTGAAAGAAAATGGTGAAACATAAGTGAAAAGATGAAGAAGAATGAAGAATAATTGAGAGAAAAAGAGAGAAAAAAGAAAGCTTGCACAACAAGTTTTGTATAAAATGAATTTCTAGTGTAGTTCTTTCTCCAAATGAAGTTCGATCATTAACTAACTATCTAACACTAATATATAAAGTGTTAGTAGCTAAATAACTACCTACCTACCTAACTAACTAACTAACTAAACTAATTACACAAAACAAAAGCCCAAACTTGCAGCCCAATTCTTCAAGTGCAGAGGTTCTGACTTCCAAGCTCAATTTGACCTTCGAGATGACAAAATTAACCAAAGCTTATTTGTAAAAAAAATTAAAGATCTTTTTCTTATCTTTCCAGGGACTACTCACACGTTCCATTTGGAGTTCTTTAGTGTCTTCTAGGCTTGCACAAGGCAGATAGGTCAAGTAAGCACAAAATCTAAAATTTAACTACAATTCTCAATTAAGCTCAATCATTTGCCTTAGACCAAAACCGAGTTAAGGTGAGAAAATAAGGGTCAAAGAGATTTCAATTGACCTAAGAAGAATAGAAAAATATTAAACTACAAATACTCAATCAAATTCCCCCACACTTTATCATTTGAACTCATGGGAAAAACTAAAAGAAAGATTAAGAAAAAGAAATCAAACTTAGAAAATAACCACACTAAAAGAAGGTATGAACAAGGTGTCGTAACCTACCCTCACGACGGGATGGTGAAGGCCAACGTAGATAGACCAAAGTGTTCATCTCCTAGGGAGAAAACGCGTGGAGTCGCCACCAACATTTATTCGAGGAAAACGTTAGAAAAACCAAAAAGAAGGTCTGCGAATTTTGAAAATAAGGGTTCGAGAGTTGTTTACGCATGGAGAAGGTATTAGAACCCCACACGCCCATCACAAGGGATGACGGCCTTTGATCGAGTATGTGCAACATGACTTCAAAATTATTTATTTTCCCTTTTTATGTTTCTTTATTTTTTGGGGTCGACAAGGGTGTTGCCCTTGCTCCTATGTATCCTTAGGTGCGACGAGGAATTCAGATCTACGTAGTTCTTTAAGTCTGAATGTTTATGTGTTAAATTGATTTTATGTTTTTGAAAGATTTATTTTAATTGCAAACAAAAAGTCGTTTAAGGCGTTGGACCTTGAAACGATGTTTTAAATTTTGAAAAGTGGAGAGAATCGTTAAGGTGTTGGACCTTGAAACGAACTCAAGTGATGTTTGATAAAAAAAGAAGTTAGTTATGAGTTGGTTTTATCTTGGTTTTGTTTATTAACTTTCATTCTCTTTAAAGACAACTTTACAATACTAATGATCAGTTAAGATTGAACTTTACAAAAAAAAACGAGATCGCCGATGATAGACGGAGGAAATGAATATGCACAAAACAACAATGGGGACCCCTAAGGGTGCATAGATCACATTCAAATCTTAAAAATAAAAACTAACCGACGGTCGCTCGAAGAACACAGAACAAGAAAATGACGTAGGGAATGATCGCGATCGCGATTCGGCAGCGCCTTGGCTTCGTTTCCTCTTTTTTCTTCTTCTTCTTTCTCTCTTCTCTCAATTCCCTCACCTTTTGAAACTTGGAACCCCTCCTCAGCCTCCCTAGCACGCCTATTTATAGGAAAATGGGCACTTGGGGCAATGGCAGCTCGCCCAGGCGAGCTGGTTCCTTCAGGCTGAAGTCTTCTGAGGGCCCAGGCGAGCCAAAAGACCCTTTTGCCCCTCCTTTTTGGTATCTTTCATGTTCTTGATCAAAACGTTGAACAATCTCTCATTTTGTGTAGTAACTGGCGTCGAACAATGCAGTTCGGCTAGCGAGAATCAAAACATTAGTGAACGATAGTCCCCGGACGAAATTAGGGTATAACAGTTGCCCCTCTTTACTTATCTTTTATTGGAAATAAAAGGGAAGTAAAGATAAGGACATTAATTTCGTTCGAGCGACCTTGCTATTCAACCGGGCAACTGGCGAAAACCAAGGAAGAAAAACTAGTAATCAAAAGGACATTGAAGTCCTATAAAACATAAAATGGAGGACATTGAAGTCCTACAAAGCAGAAGACATTTGATGTTTTTTTAAAGAATAGAAATAGAGGACATTGAGTCCTAAGAAGCACAAAGACAAGGACATTGAGTCCTATGAATGACAAAAGACGTTGAAGCCTTATAAAGGGTAAAAGATAAAAGACATTGAAGTCTTGTAAATGTAAATGAAGACATTGTAGTCTTTTGAAAGCGTAAATGACTAAAGACATTGAAGTCTTTGAAATGTAAATGAAGACGTTGTAGTCTTTTGAAAGCGTAAATGACTGAAGACATTGAAGTCTTTGAAATGTAAATGAAGACATTGAAATCTTTTGAAAGCGTAAATGACTGAAGACATTGAAGTCTTTGAAATGTAAATGAACACATTGTAGTCTTTTGAAAGCGTAAATGACTGAAGACATTGAAGTCTTTGAAATGTAAATGAAGACATTGTAGTCTTTTGAAAGTGTAAATGACTGAAGACATTGAAATCTTTGAAATGTAAATGAAGACTGTCGCAACATGCCCTTTTGGCGGGCGAGCGAGGCGAGGCTCACGGGTGCGCTTTCCAAAGGAGGAAAGATGCGCGGAGTCGCCACCAACGTTTATTTGTGGAGAACATCGGAAAAACCGAAGGAAACCGGTCAAAACGAAAATTCTAAGTTCGGGAGTTGTATTTACGTTTGAGGAAGGTATTAGCACCTCTCACGTTTGTCTCAAAGGACAACAGCCTCATTTTTTAGAATTGTGGAAATTGTGTTATCTTACCTTTTATTTCTTTTTATTTTTTTGAGGTCGACAAAAGCGGGGCTTTTGCTCCTACGTACCCTCCATCGAAGAGGAAATCAGACCTACGTAGTTCTTTCTTAAGGGTGAATCAAGCGATTCTTTTTACTTGAAAGCTGATCATTTTTAAGGTGTTGGACCTTAAAAATGATCCATTTACTTGATAAGGAAAACTAAAATGATAAACTTTCAAACCCCATTATGTGACCCTTTTTTTTTGTGGACGAGCTTGACTAGGCGAGTTGATTTTAGCCTTAGTTTCACTTTAGTTATAAGTCAATTCAATTAAGAATGAGAAATCTCAAAGAGAAAACGTCCGATTGATTCTTTCGCTTTATTTTACTAAAAGGTATTTTGATTATTATATTATTATTTTGCCTCTTTTTTTATTTCCAACGTGGTTACGGCACGACCGAACGGTCGGAATTCATTTTGACTGAAATTAACGGATATTACAAATCAAATGATCGGTGGAAATTTATTTTATTTTTTGATTAGGCGAGAAATGACTTAAATAAATGACTGAAGCATGTCAAAAGGGGGTACAGAAAGTAAATGAAAATGAGAATAAAAATACATGAAACAAAATGGGAACCACCACGGGTACATAGAATGAATTGAAAAGCTCGGTTTGAGGTACTTACCAGTTGAAGACTGAAGAAAACGAAGAACGAACGATGAATGTCGAAGAACGGTTGAAAATCTTCGCGTAATTACTCATGGAAACATTACGGAAGCGCCTCGGCTTGGATTTTCTTCACGAAAACAATTTTCCTCAGCAATTTCGAGAGAATAAGAAGTGCCAAGAAGGCTGAACCCCTTTCCTCTTCACTCCTTTCCCTATTCATAGCAAAATAGGCGAGGAGCTTGCCACCCAGCTCGCCCAGGCGAGCAAGGTTGCTTCCTCCAGAAGCAACCGCCTTCTGGAGGAAGAAACTAGAAGGCCCAAGTGGGCCTGATTGCTATTTGTACCCCCCTTTTTACTAAATACACCCCTTTTACTTTTTTTGGTAATTCTTTTTCCGTAACGTTACGAAACTTTACGAATTTCATAACGACACCTATTTTCTTTCCGTAAGGTTACGAATCCTCACGGATCACTTATTTACTCTTTTTTAGCTTTTGAAGAAGTTACGGAAACTCACGGATTGCGCAAAAACACCTCCTTTTGGTTTCCGCCACATTACGGAATTTCACGGATCGCGTAAGCCTGCTTCCTTTTGATTTCCGGCATGTCTCGGGACTTCACATATTGTGAAACAAAGGATGCCAAGTATCCCAAAGCGGCCGATCAAAGGTTGCATATCATCAAGTAATAATCCCCGGACGAAATTAGGGTGTGACAAAGACATTGTAGACTTATTGATGTGTCATCATTTTCTCATATTTCTTAACCCTTTTTGTCACCATTTTAATTACTGATTAGCCTTAATTATCAAATTAATTATGCAGTTTTATCATTCGGGCCTACTGGATTAATTTTGTGTTTTTAATTTAATTTCAAGATAATTATAAGCAATTGGACTTGAATCCGAAATTGGGCTTGGACTTGAAGAGAGCAGACAAATTTATTCTACCAAATCTTATCTTATCTAGATTTTATCTCATCTAGGTATTATTTCATCTAGATTTTATCTTATCATATCTAGATTTTATCTCATCTAAATATTATTTTATCTAGATCTTATCTTATCTTATCTAGATATTATTTCATCTAGATTTTGTCTTATCTTATCTTATCTTTTATTTTATTTATGGGATTGGACTTAAAACAGATTTGTAAGCTTTGGGGCTGAGAACTATATAACAGCATCAAGGTTCTAGTTTGAGGCTCTATCTCTCTTTTGCTTTTAGTTTTTTTTCATTTTGGAGAATAACTCTAGTTTTCTTCGTTTTCTACTACAATTTCGTTTTCTATTGATTAATGGAAGGCTAAGTCTCCAACGTTGTTTTCTCTTGAGGATCAAGCACAACTCTCTTTGAGGTTTTATTATTACTATTGAATTCTGATCAATTTTTCCTCTTCACCAATTACTCTGTATTTATTGCTATTAATCCATGCATGCTTAGTGCTTGATTAATTGTCTCTGCGCTTAATTTACGTTCATGCTTAATGATCAGTTTCGTTCATGATTAATTGGTGTATGTGTTGCTTAATCACATAATGAATGCCTTATGTTAAATTTTGCTTAGTAATTTAATTTAGGGTTGGATTAAGTGGTTGAACTGATAAAGGATAAATCCTCGTAACCTAGGATAAGAGACTTGCTTAATCACATAATGAATGTCTTATGTTAAATTTTGCTTAGTAATTTAATTTAGGGTTGGATTAAGTGGTTGAACTGATAAAGGATAACTCCTCGTAACCTAGGATAAGAGACTTGCTTGTGAATCAAGGGGAAACAACGTGTTTTAATTCTGATATTTTCTAATTCAAATTTACTTGCTGTTTAATTTACAAAAATAAACAACCCCCCCAATTCGTTACTGTTTTATTACTATCTATTATGAACGTTTGGTTGACCATTACTCATTGGGAAACGACCTAGGATCACTTCCTAGATACTTCATTTTTAATGTTTATTTGATTCGGGTATGGCCTCGATCAAATTTGGCGCTGTTGCTGGGGAACAGTGGGCCAAAGGTTCATAATAGTGTTTAGTTATCTTATTTTGTGTAGCGTTCTGTTTTGCATTTCAGTTGCATTCCCTGTTTAGTGACTGTTTTAGCGACGATTCAACGACTGATTCAGCCTTTTGTTTTGTTGTGAACAGTGCTAAACAATGATTAGCGACAGATTTTGAAATTTAATTAATGATTTTTCTTTTGATAGTTAGAGTTGTTATTTTTGGCTGAATTTTTGTGTGGTAGCTTCTTTTGATCCATATTTTGTGTGAAAAATACCAGGAGCACTTGGTGTGACATTATTTGAGAGAGACAAAAATTTTTGGAACTTGTTTTTAGCAAAACTTAAAACGGTCATAAATTTTGCTCCGGGTATCAAAATAACTATTATTATATATGCATTTGGGGTAGAAAAAAAATTTCTCATACTGTGGCAACCTGCTGAAGCCGGTTGGGGACTCCCAAACTCCAAAAATCAACCGTTTACTAAGTTTTTTTTTAAGTATTATTGTCTTATTTTTCTAAACTTTGCTTAGATAGTTTTCATAGTTAGACTTTGAATTTTTGTGCTATCTTTTCATGATTTTAGGGTGTTCCTCACAAAATTTCAGCTCATTTTGATATTGTTTGGTATAGATGTAGTTTTACCCCCTTGCTAGGTGCTTGTTGAGAAACACATTATTTGTTGCATATAGTGCATGACTAGGGGCAATCCAGGTGATTTACAACCCTTTGATCCTAAAATAGATAGAACCTTTCATAGATTAGTTAGGCATAGTGTGCATCTTGGTCATTCTTTGCATTTTGAGCATTTTGAGCATTCTGTTGATGGTGATTCTGAATATTCTGATTTTGAACATTCCACTACTAATTTTTATACTAAGAACACGGCTCAACTTCCACCTCATGAAAGGACTCATAGGGAGATGGCTGCACCTGATTTCACTTACGAAAGCTTGTGCATTCAATATCTTGATGAGGGTGTTCCATATGCTCTCAAGACTGGACTAATACATTTGCTGCCCAAGTTTCATGGTCTTGTAGGTGAAGATCCTCATAAGCATCTTAAGGAGTTCCATATTGTTTGTTCCACCATGAAGCCCCCTGATGTCCAAGAAGATCATATCTTTCTAAAGGCTTTTCCTTATTCTCTGGAGGGAGTGGCAAAAGATTGGCTATACTACCTTGCTCCCAGGTCCATTTTCAGTTGGGATGACCTTAAGAGGGTGTTCTTGGAGAAATTCTTCCCTGCATCTAGGACCACTACCATTAGAAAAGACATTTCAGGCATCAGGCAACTTAGTGGAGAAAGCTTGTATGAGTACTGGGAAAGATTCAAGAAATTGTGTGCAAGTTGTCCTCACCACCAGATTTCTGAGCAACTCCTTCTTCAATATTTCTATGAGGGACTTAGTGATGCAATCCTATCCCGCAAGGGCATTGGGTAGAAGACTCCAAGTAGATTGGGCTAGAGATCCAAGGGAAGGCCCTAGGGTTCTCATGAGCCTTAGGGTAGATTTCGAGCCCATGGGCTAAGTATGAGCACGCTTATCTTTGTAAATATTAGAATAGGTTTTTCCTTCGTTTGGGCCTTGTATTTTGGCCATTCTAGTAGTATAGGGTTTTAGCCTTGTATTTCGGGGCATTTTGAGTAGTCTTTGTAGTAAGGATTTTTTTTTTTGTATTTTCATGTTTTTTGTCATGGGGGTGAGCTTAGCTATTATAGGGGGTGTGTAGCTAAGTTCTAGCTTCTCATCTCAAGGAGGTGAGCTTAGCTATTAGAGAGGTATGTGTAGCTAAGCTCTAGCTTCTTTAGGAATCTTCTTAAGGAAGCTTCTCAAGGAGGTGAGCTTAGTTATGAGAGGGGTGTGTGTAGCTAAGCTCTAGCTTCTCAAGGAAGTTTTCTCAAAGAAGCTTCTCAAGGAAGTTTTCTCAAGAAAGCTTCTCAAGGAAGTTTTCTCAAGAAAGCTTCTCAAGGAAGCTACCTAGTCTATAAATAGAAGCATGTGTAACACTTGTTGTAACTTTGATGAATGAAAGTCTTATGAGATACACTTCAAAGTTCCACTTCTTTCCCTCTTTCATTCCTTCAATTTCGTGCTCCCCCCTTCTCTCTTTCTTTTCCTCCATTAAAGCATCCTCTTCAAGCTTCTTATCCAAGGCAATTCTTGGTGGTGAAGCTCCTTCTTCCTTGGCTTATTCCCTAGTGGATGGTGCCTCCCCTCTCCTCTTCTCCTTTGCCTTCCGCTGCATCTCCATGGTGAAAAATCACCATTGAAGGACCTCATTGAAGCTCAAAGATCCAGCCTCCATAGAAGCTCCACAAGCAAGCTTCCATCAAGTGGTAATCAGAGCACAAGAGCTTCAAGTAGGTGCTCTTTAAACCTCCATTAATTTTTTTGCTTTACCTTCTCTTCCATTGTTTTTTTCTTCATTTTTCTCCATGTATCTCCTCACATGTCTTGTTCTAAATGTTGTTAACATGATTCTTTAGAATTTGCACCGATTAAACTTGCTATAGAAGTTAGATTTGATTTTCTATGGTTCAAATTTCTTGTTCTTGTTCTTGAACCATGAATTGTGTTGAGTTTAGGTTCCTTTGAGTTTTGTCTTGTTATTTTTTGTGGCTGAAACCTAAACCATAAAATTCTTAAAAAAATATTAAAGTAGAAGAAAACCTCAAAAATCTAGAGTGACTTGTTCACCTATTGTAGTTTTGTCATAGAAGTCATGTCTAGTCATGAAACTTGTCACATAAGATTTCTTATGTTGTGCTGAATTTTATTTTCTTGTTTCTTTGTCTAACTCATTTGTTCATGAGTGTCTGAAATTCTTTTAGCCTATTATTTGATTTGAGTCAAATCTTTCATGTTAATTAGTCCTTAACATGTTCATGCAAAATTCTTAGAGAGTCTTTGATTGTGAACCTTTTTCTTGAACTTTTAGGTTTCCTTATGATTGTGTCTATTGTGAATTTGAGTTTTGGTGATTGAATTGCTGGATGAAATGTTGATCCTAAGTGAATATTGAACTCCTAAAACTGTGGTAAACAATCCTAGTGAGTTCAACATACATAGGAAGGTTGAAAGTAAGCCCAAGGCAATCAATATACCATGCTTAAAGAAACAAATCGCTGGTGCTGGCAGCTTGGACATACAAACTTGTAAAAATTACTGAGAATTGGTTACTTCGAATTTTGAGCTGAAATTTTTACTGAATTTTCTAGACATCTGGAAAAAAGTTATAAAAAAAGAAACAAGTGATTTGGATAAAAGGAAAAAATACGAAAAATCGCACAAGTTGGCAGGAAAATCAGTATCCAGAAAAAAAAGGTGAAAGGGAAGGGTGCTTGTTGTTTTGGCTCAAAATTTATTCTATAATTGGAAATTTCAATTGAAAATTAGTGTGAAGACAAGTGCCAAAGCTAGAGGTTTGTTGAGTCTTTTTTTTTCAGTTTTTTTACTCTACTCTAGAGGCATTCTAAGTTTCTCTTTGAGTCCTAGCTTGCTTCTATGTCCTTTTCATTGCTTTAATTGTTGAATAATCCTTGAAAAATTGTCTTGTTAAAACTCCATTGGTTTAGCTTTCATTTCATTTTTTTTTTATCTTTGGTTATTGCTTGTCTCTTTGTTTCCTTGTTTGTGGGTTGCCATATAGGGAATTGGAAGGAGGATTGGTGTCATCCCTTGAAGAATTTGAGTCAAGAAGCAAGGGGCCAACCACCTTAAGAGCTATTGGACTAAGAAGCACTCCAAATTGAGTGAATCACCAAAGAGAGAACAACCACCAAAATTGAGGACCATTTTGTAATTTGCAATTTACTTACCTTCATTGCTTTCAAGTTTTGTAACAAAAAGGCCTTTCATTGGAAGTGTGTTGGGAGCCTCCAATAGGTTACCAAACTTCCATTTGTGTGTAATAATTTTAGGCAATTTTTCCTTAGGACAGTGAGTGTTTTGTTGGGAACCTTGAATGTGGTCATCCAAACACTCTTAGGATTCGCCTAGTTTTACATTTCTTACTTACTTTCATAGCTTATTTCCTTTACCTTCCATTGTCAAACCGCCTAGATAGCTTTCCTTTTACCAATTAGTTTTTTTACCTTATCTTTCACACCTCTTTTAGTGTTTATTTGACTAGTTTCAACCATAGTTTCTTTTACCTTTTGTTTTCAAACCTCCAACAAGAAAGAACCACAACTTAGGAACCAACATGAGTCATCATTCATCTAGTGTTAATGGCAAGGGTACTAGTCATAAAGACACTTTATCTAGAATCTTAGATGAGTTGAGTTCCCTCAAGTTATGGAAAGAAAAACAAGAGAGAAAAGAAAAAGGAAAAAAAAGAGTGGAAGAAATAAGTCAAGATGAAAGAAAGAAAATAAGAGAGGAAGAAAGAAGAAAAATAATGAAAGAAATGAAAAGAGAAAAACATGCCTCCTATAGTAGTCATAACTCTTGCAAAAGCCTAAGTGAAGAACTTCGTGACTATTACGAAAGAAGGCATAGGTCACATCTTAGACCTCACTCCCATAGAAGAGAAAAGGAAAGAAAGCCTCAAGAGACTAACATTAAATTCTCATACTTCAATGGGAAGGACAATGTAGAGCTTAACTTAGATTGGGAAATAAGGGTAGAGCAACAACTTAAAAAGAAGTCTACTTCAAAATCTTATGGCTCTCACTCTTATCCAAAGAAAGACCAAGGTCAAGGCATCTTAGGGGTGACACCTTCTAAGCCCAAAGATGATAAGGGGAAGACAATAGAAAAGCAAGCCCCTAAGGCTAGTATGCAAGAGAAAACTAGTTCTATAAAGTGCTTTAAATGTCTTGGAAGAGGACACATTACTTCTCAATGCCCCATCACAAAAACCATGATTATGAGGGGCCAAGACATTTATAGTAGCCAAGATGAGGCTACTACTTCACCTTCCTCTAGTGAAAGTGAAAAAGCAAAAGGGGAAGAATCTAGTGAAGAAATCTACCCCCAAGAAGAAGGACAACCATTAGTGGTTAAAGAGAAGTGTAAGGAGGTAAGTGTCTCCTCCAAGAGTTTAGCTAAGAAGGAAACTCATTTTACAATAAAGACAAACATTAAAGAAACTTTCCCTCTTAGACAACCTCCACATTTTCTCTTTTGTAAAAAGGCACTTGCTAGCATTTCCATACCTCTTGGGCTTGAGTTTATTCCTCAAGTAAAGAAGTTGTTGGATGAGGGTTTTGTTCGCAAGAGCTTAAATCCTTGTGCTTTGTTGGTGCCCAAAATAGGTATTATTAGACACCAAGTCCCTAAAATAGGTGGTATGATGAATGTTTTGAGTGGTGCAACCCTCTTTTGTAAAATCACTCGTACACCTAACATCTTCATGGTGTGTGTACATAGGGACCCATTAGGTAGGTTTGTTCTTATTTTTAGTTTCAATACAAACTTAGGTACTCATATGGGACACCTTAGGTTTGTCATACTTTTTGGTAGGAATAATCAATATGAAAATACAGAAAAAGGTATGTTTTATTGCGTTACTTTTCTTAATTTTTCAAATAGTGATCAAGGGGTTCCCATGAACCCTAAGAGAATAAAGGTCATTCCTGAGTGGCCCACTCCACCAAGCATAAGAAAAATTTGGGGCTTCCATGACTTAACAAACTTTTACAAAAGGTTTGTCCCATATTTTTCTATACTTGTAGCACCACTCATTGAGTTGGAGAGAAACCATGTTCCTTCATTGGAAGATGCCCAGGAAATGGGTTTTCAGACCTTACCTTACTTCAACATACCAAACACCACTAATACATATGTTTTTGTTCTTTTTACAGGTGTTGAGGGAAGGAGCCCAGAGTATGAAGAACCTCGGGATTTGAGGTCGAATCCTTTCCAAGGTGGAGGGAATGATGCAATCCTATCCCGCAAGGGCATTGGGTAGAAGACTCCAAGTAGATTGGGCTAGAGATCCAAGGGAAGGCCCTAGGGTTCTCATGAGCCTTAGGGTAGATTTCGAGCCCATGGGCTAAGTATGAGCACGCTTATCTTTGTAAATATTAGAATAAGTTTTTCCTTCGTTTGGGCCTTGTATTTTGGCCATTCTAGTAGTATCGGGTTTTAGCCTTGTATTTCGGGGCATTTTGAGTAGTCTTTGTAGTAAGGACTTTTTTTTTTGTATTTTCATGTTTTTTGTCATGGGGGTGAGCTTAGCTATTATAGGGAGTGTGTAGCTAAGTTCTAGCTTCTCATCTCAAGGAGGTGAGCTTAGCTATTAGAGAGGTATGTGTAGCTAAGCTCTAGCTTCTTTAGGAATCTTCTTAAGGAAGCTTCTCAAGGAGGTGAGCTTAGTTATGAGAGGGGTGTGTGTAGCTAAGCTCTAGCTTCTCAAGGAAGTTTTCTCAAAGAAGCTTCTCAAGGAAGTTTTCTCAAGAAAGCTTCTCAAGGAAGCTACCTAGTCTATAAATAGAAGCATGTGTAACACTTGTTATAACTTTGATGAATGAAAGTCTTATGAGATACACTTCAAAGTTCCACTTCTTTCCCTCATTTATTCCTTCAATTTCGTGCTCCCCCCTTCTCTCTTTCTTTTCCTCCATTAAAGCATCCTCTTCAAGCTTCTTATCCATGGCAATTCTTGGTGGTGAAACTCCTTCTTCCTTGGCTTATTCCCTAGTGGATGGTGCCTCCCCTCTCCTCTTCTCCTTTGCCTTCCGCTGCATCTCCATGGTGAAAAATCACCATTGAAGGACCTCATTGAAGCTCAAAGATCCAGCCTCCATAGAAGCTCCACAAGTAAGCTTCCATCACTTAGCAACATGGAGCGGAGTATGATTGATGCTGCCAGTGGTGGAGCTCTTGGTGATATGACCCTTGCAGAAGCTAGGAATTTGATTGAGAAGATGGCTTCCAACTCCCAACAATTAAGTGCAAGAAATAATGCTATTGTTCTTAGAGGAGTCCATGAGGTGGCCATGGATTCATCTTCATCTATTGAAAATAAAAAGCTTGAAGGAAAACTTGATGCCTTGGTCAACCTAGTAACCTAGCTTGCCATGAATTAGAAATCTACACCTATTGCAAGAGTTTGTGGTCTATGTTCTTCTGCAGATCACCATACAGATCTCTGTCCTTCTTTGCAGCAATTTGGAGTCAATGAGCAACCTGAAGCTTATGCTGCAAACATTTATAATAGACCTCCTCAGCAGCAAAACCAACAATAGCAGAATAATTATGACCTTTCAAGCAACAGATACAATCCAGGTTGGAGGAATCATCCAAATCTAAGATGGACAAGTCCTCCACAACAACAACAGCCTGTCCCTCCTTACCAGAATGTTGCTGGTCCAAGCAAGCCACATGTTCCTCCTCCAATACAGCAACAGCAGCAACAATCACAACAAAGACAACCAACAATTGAGGCTCCTCCTCAACCTTCCTTAGAAGAGTTAGTGAGGGAAATGACCATCCAGAATATGCAATTTCAGAAAGAGACAAGAGCCTCTATTCAGAGTTTGACAAATCAGATGGGGCAGATGGCTACTCAGTTGAACCAAGCTCAGTCCCAAAATTCTGACAAATTGCCTTCGCAAATTCAAGTGCCTCCACCAGTAGCAGCACCTGCACCTGAACCTGTCAAGCTTTCATTCTACACCTAAAAAAGAGGATGAGATAGTTGCACAAAAGAGAAAGCTTCCTAACAAAAATTTTCATGCAGGTGGACCTTCTTCTAGTAATTCTGACCTACAACAACCTCCTATCCCCCTTCCATTCCCACCTAGAGCAATTCCAAACAAAAAGATGGAAGAAGCGGAAAAGGAGATCTTGGAGACCTTTAGAAAAGTAGAGGTGAACATACCTCTGCTAGATGCCATCAAGCAGATTCCAATATATGCCAAGTTTCTAAAGGAGCTGTGCACCCACAAAAGGAAGTTCAAGGGCAACGAACGGATTAGCATGGGCAGAAATGTGTCAGCATTGATAGGTAAATCCGTTCCTCACATCCTTGAGAAATGTAAGGACCCAGGTACTTTCTGTATACCTTGCATTATTGGGAATAGTAAATTTAAGAATGCCATGCTAGATCTAGGAGCATCAGTTAGTGTCATGCCTCGGTCCATTTTCAATTCTTTATCTCTTGGACCTTTGCAATCTACAGATGTGGTGATTCATTTGGCAAATAGAAGTGTTGCTTACCCCGCATGTTTCATAGAGGATGTGCTGATTCGAGTTGGTGAACTTATTTTTCCTATTGATTTTTATGTTCTTTGTCATACCCTAATTTCGTCCGGGGATTATTATTTGATGATATACAACCTTTGATTGGCCGCTTCGAGATACTTGGCGCCCTTTGTTGCACAATATGTGAAGTCCCGAGACGTGCCGAGAATCAAAAGGAAGCAGGCTTACGCGATTCGTGAAAATTCCGTAATGTGATGGAAATCGAAAAGAGGTGTTTTGCGCAATCCGTGAGTTTCCGTAACTTCTTCGAAAGCTAAAAAAGAGTAAATACATAATCCGTAAGGATTCGTAACCTTGCGGAAGGGAAATAAGTATCGTTACGAAATTCATAAAGTTTCGTAACGTTACGAAAAAAGAATTACCAAAAAAAATAGAAGGGGGGTGCATTTAGTAAAAAGGGGGGTACAAATAGCAAATCTGGCCCACTTGGGCCTTCCAGATCCTTCCTCCAGAAGGCTGTTGCTTTTGGAGGAAGCAACCTTGCTGGGCGAGCTGGGTGGCAAGCTCCTCTCCTATTTTGCTATAAATAGGGGGAGGAGTGAAGAAGAAAAGGGTTCAGCCTTCTTGGCACTTCTCTCTCTCTCAAAATTGCTGAGGAAAATTATTTCCGTGAAGAAAATCCAAGCCGAGGCGCTTCCGTAACGTTTCCGTGAGTAATTACGCGAAGATTCTCGACCGTTCTTCAAGATTCATCGTTTGTTCTTCGTTTTCTTCAGTCTTCAACGGGTAAGTACCTCAAACCGAGCTTTTCAATTCATTCTATGTACCCGTGGTGGTCCACATTTTGTTTCATGTATTTTTATTCTCGTTTTCATTTGCTTTTTATACCCCCTTTTGACGTGCTTAAGCCATTTATTTAAGTCATTTCTCGCTTAATCTAAAAATAAAATAAATTTTCACCGATCGTTTGAATTGTATCATCCGTTAATTTCGGTTAAAATGAATTCCGACCGTTCGGTCGTGCCGTAACCACGTTGGAAATCAAAAAAGAGGTAAAATAATAATATAATAATCAAAAAATGTCTTTTAGTAAAATAAAGCAAAAAAATTAATCGGACGCTTTCTCTTTGGGATTTCTCATTCTTAATTGAATTGACTAATAACTAAAGTGAAACTAAGGCTAAAATCAATTCGCCTAGTCAAGCTCGTCCACAAAAATAGGGTTTTGAAAGTTTATCATTTCAATTTCTTACCAAGTAAAATGGATCATTTTTAAGGTCCAACGCCTTCAAATGATCACCCTTCAAGTAAAAAGAATCACTTGATTCACGCATAAGAAAGAACTACGTAGGTCTGATTTCCTCTTCGATGGAGGGTACGTAGGAGCAAGAGCCCCGCTTTTGTCGACCTCAAAAAATAAAAAGAAATAAAGTTAAGGTAACACAATTTCCACAATTCTAAAAAATAGGCTGTTGTCCTTTGAGACAAACGTGAGAGGTGCTAATACCTTCCTCAAGCGTAAATACAACTCCCGAGCTTAGAATTTTCATTTTGACCAGTTTCCTTCGGTTTTTCCGACGTTTTCCACAAATAAACGTTGGTGGCGACTCCCGCATATTTCCTCCTTTGGAAAGCGCACCCGTGAGCCTATTTTAAGGAATTGTGAATTTGTGAAGGGCACGTTGCGACAGTTGGCGACTCCACTGGGGACCTTTTTGTGAGTTAGGCCTATTTTAAGGAATTGTGAATTTGTGAAACTTCGTGTGTGCATTTGTTGAACTGTGTAAAATGTAAATAATTGTTGTCTATTTCACATTCTTTACACTACATTCTAAGCACCCACGGGTTTGAGTAAGAAAGGGGCCCTATACCGGGGTTCATGGGAATTTAAGGAGTGGAGGTGAATCTATCATCATGCTAGGTCTCCGACTTGCTTGATAATAGTGAAACCTCGTCTAGAGCTTTCTCTCTTTATAATGTGTTGTCGCTGGTATTCCATACCGCCACAATATTATTATCTTGAGTGATGATACCTCTAGAAAACAGCCGTGTGAGTTATAAATTGTTGGGAAGTAGTTATTAGAGATCCCTAGATATTGTCCTATAGGTTCCCAAATAGGGGCAAAGAGCAAACACGCTCCTGTGCCATTCGTTCTCATGCATTTTTGGTTTATAGTTTTTGCTAGTGATGTTTGGTTTCTTTAGAGTAATACGTAACCTTTTTAATGCTACGTTGAGGCGCCATCATGCCCAAAACGTAGCATTAAAATTGGGTCTCTTCGGTCTCGTATGTATGAATTACCCCTTTTTCTTGTTTTCTTTCCGTTTCATGCATACGCATCGCATCATTCATGTCGGAGTCTTGATCCACCCCTTTTTTAGGTAAATGATGGGGACAAATCAAAACGACAAAAGGTTTTATCAAGTCAAGGTTAAAAGTCTAGATGTCACTAGCCTCAAGGAATTGGAACGATTGATGGGACCTCTCTAAAGGCAAGCCTTCTGCAAAGTGTACGGGAAGATTCTAGATTTGGCCGCAGCGGAGGTATTTACGGAAGCTGTCGTATCCCTCGCCCAATACTATGACCAGCCGTTGAGGTGTTTTACGTTTGGGGACTTCCAAATGGTACCAACTATTGAAGAGTTTGAGGAGATATTAGGATGCCCTCTTGGGGGGAGAAAACCGTATCTTTTCTTCGGCTTTCTTCCTTCCTTGAGCAAGATTGCAGCTGTGATTGGAGATTCAGCAAAAGAGTTGGATCGCATGAAACAAACTCGCAATGGAATAGTGGGCCTGCCACGGAAATACTTGGAAGGCAAGGCAAGGGATATGGCAAGCCAAGAGAAGTGGAGCCCGTTTGCGGATATTTAAGCTTTGCTGATTTTTGGGGTTGTCCTCTTTCCGAACGTTGACGGTTTGGTAGACTTAGCCGCCATTGATGCTTTCCTCGCATATCACCATAGCAAGGAAAGTCCAGTGGTGGCTATCTTGGCAGATTTGTTTGACACCTTTGACCGGAGGTGTGAGAAAAATGGTGCACGGATTGTCTGTTGTTTACCCGCTCTCTGTATGTGGTTGATTTCACACCTATTCCGACAAGACACGAGACACCCGTGTCCGCTTCAAAGCTATCGCTCATGCGCCGAAAAAGGAGGAGTCGATTGGGACCAACATTTGGCTGGGATAGGGGGCAGCGCGATCAGTTGGTTTCCTCGTTGGAAGGAAGGCAAGGAAGGAGTTCTTTTCTTGGGTGGGGACTACCCTAATGTTCCGCTGATAGGGACTAGGGGTTGTATTAATTATAATCCCGCACTCGCCATAAGACAGCTAGGGTATCCCATGAGGGGAGCGCCAACCGAAGAAAGTCTCTCGCCTTTCCTTGTGAGGAATCTAGGCGCGCAAAATCTCAAGGTTATACAAAGAATCCACAAGGCGTGGAGGAGTCCGTTGAAGAAAAACAAGGAGCTTAGGGGCATCCGAAATGGCGTCACCGGAGGTTATCATGGATGGCTAAGAATTCATGCGCAAGGGTTAGATTGGCTCTCCAAATTGAAAGTTATCGATGAGGAGAACTTCGAAGCTCCGGAGGAAGATGAAGAAGTCCGAGCTCTAAAATTAGAGCTAGGGAAGGCAAGACTCGCCAAGGAGAAGTTCAAGTCAGCTGCTACACACATCCGGAAGGGGTGCACCGAGTTACAAGAGGAAAACGCGGCCACTGCAAGAGCCCTTGAACAAGAAACCAAAAGGGCCCGCAAGGAGGAATATGGCCGAGAGAAATTCCGAGGAGCATTGTGGGGTAGCAATAATGAACTCAAGCTCCGAAGAGAGGAGAGAGATCGGTCACGGGTGCATGGCTTGATCTTAAAGGAAGAGTTAGTTGCTTGCGCGAGGTCCAAAAGGAGTTTGGCTCAACACTTGGAAGCTACGGAGCGAAGCATGTTAGCTATCATAGGGCAATACAAGGAAGAGTTGAACCAGTCTGTGGCCCATGAACAAAAGCTAGTGGAAGATTTTGCACAAGTGTACGCCGAAAAAGAAGCAAGAGGGAGGGTGATTGATGCATTGCATCAAGAAGCGACTATGTGGATGGATAGGTTCGCTTTGACCTTGAATGGAAGTCAAGACCTCCCGCGTCTATTAGCCAAAGCAAAAGCCATGGCTGAAGTGTGTACTTCCCCCGAGGAGATTCATGGGCTAATCAATTACTGTCAACACATGATAGATTTGATGGCCCATATAATTAGGAATCGTTAGGTTCTCTTGTAACACCTTTTGTATAATCTTGGCTAGATGAAAGCTTTGTTCTTTTTATAAAATGAGAAGTTCTGAACTCATCATGTTATCTAAAAAACCTTGGGGTGGATCCAAGTGCTCCGATGATCCATTTGCATACTCATGTTTTGGTGGCATACTCACCGTTGTTTATTTCTTTGGGAATTTCATCATAACTAAGAAAACACCAAGGCACCCCTATAACACTCGATCCAGAAAAATGGATAATGAAGAGGGCGTGCAGGAACAGATGAAGGCCGATCTATCGGCCTTAAAAGATCAAATGGCTTCCATCTCGGAGGTCATGTTAAAACTCCAGAAAACCATAGAGGATAAAGCCACGGCAACCGCCTCCAGTACAGTTAGGGAAGCGGAGCCGGTGCTGCAGCCCGCCTTGAATCTGGGCCTAGACAGAAATACGGCCGTGTTCGGTCGAAGGTATAGTCCGCAAGCTTATCCTTATGGCCTGCCTCTAGACTTCACCCCCCGTGCCACCCCGGAAGATTTAAGCCAAGCCCCTACTTTCAAGGGGCAACTCCCACCTTATGAAGACTATCCCGGGCAAGACGATGAGGAAGGAGATACCCATCTTGGCCCCCTGCTCCACCTCAAAGATCCGTCCCCCCATGAACTACCCCAACCAAACATAGTCCGCCATATCCCGACTTCACCCACACCCGTAAAAGAATCTGTTCCCTTCGTGGAAGATAAGGGAAAGATTGAGGCGCTTGAAGAGAGGTTGAGAGCAGTCGAGGGCCTCGGCAATTACCCATTCTCGGATTTAGCGGATTTATGTCTCGTGCCCAACATCGTCATCCCTCCCCAGTTCAAAGTACCGGACTTTGATAAGTACAAAGGGACGACATGTCCGAAGGGGCATCTTCGGATGTATTGCCGAAAGATGGGGGCGTATTCTGCGGACGAAAAATTGTTGGTCCATTTCTTTCAAGACAGCTTGGCCGGGGCAGCTGTAGCATGGTATACCAATCTGGAAGCTTCCCAGATCCGATCATGGAAGGACTTGGCAACTGCCTTCATTAGGCAGTACCAGTACAATATGGACATGGCTCCCGATCGGAACCAGCTTCAGGGTATGACTAAACGAGAGCATGAGTCCATTAAGGAATATGCCCAGAGATGGAGAGATCTCGCAGCCCAAGTCGTACCGCCCATGATGGAGAGGGAGATGATCACAATTATGGTAGATACGTTACCCACGTTCTACTATGAAAAGCTGATAGGCTACATGCCAGCTAACTTTGCGGATCTCGTCTTCGCCGGAGAAAGGATTGAATCCGGACTATGAAAAGGCAAGTTCGAATATGCTGCCAATATGACCCCCAACAACAACAGAAGAGCCCCAATAGTGGGCGCGAGGAAAAAGGAAGGAGACGCCCACGCGGTCACCACCGCCCCAACATGGATGAAAGCACCCCAAAATATCCAAAGCTCATACCAGCCCAATCCCCCAAATTTTTTAATCCGAGCCGGGAATTCCCTCCCGACTCAAGTAAAAGGACCACCCGCAGCAGAAAGAGCGCCGACCCAACGCACAGCTCCAGCCGCACCCCGGCCAGTTAATAATACAGCCCCCGGCGCGACCTATAAATATGCACAGCACCCTCCCCCGAAAGACAACTTCCCTCCTATTCCCATGGCATACTCCGAGTTATGGCCTTCATTATTGGAGAATCATTTGGTGGTGGCCATACCCGGGAAGGTTCTCCAGCCACCCTACCCCAAGTGGTATGACCCGGGTGCCAAGTGTGTGTACCATAGTGGAATTCCCGGACACAATATTGACTCCTGCATCCCGTTCAAGTATAAGGTGCAGCACCTGATTAGTGCCGACTGGCTATCGTTTCAGGAGGAAGGCCGAAATGTTAAAACCAACCCGCTAGCTAGTCATGGAGGGGCTAGCGTGAACGCCGTCGAAGAGGATGGCCTATCGCGGGCAAAGAGATTAGGAGAGGTGGCTACTTCTAGACGCTTCATCTATCAATCACTGCAAGCGGCGTGCATGGTCTCCCGTGGTGGAGACGAAAGGGATGAATGTTTGTTTCACCTCGGGGAGTCGCATGACATAGAAACCTGTCCCAGGGTGGAAGAATTGCTTCAGCGGCTCATGGATTGCAGGCAGCTTGAAGTGTCCATAGAAGGGAGGGAAGAACCACAGATTTGCATGCAGTCGGAAGAGAAGAAGGTTCCTTTTACCCCCAAGGCCCTAGTGATATGTTTTACTAGGAAAGGGACCGGCTCCACACCCATATACCCCCGGACGGCGCCCAAACCAACGCCATTTGCATATCAAAGTAATAAGGCCGTTCCGTGGAAGTATACCCCTCCCGCGTCCAGCGAAAGAGTTGCAACCGAAGTTGACTCCCTATCAGCTAAGGTAACCAACATCACCGGCCTCAGTGGCGTAACCCGCAGTGGTCGGGTGTTTGCTTCCCCTCACCCGACGAAATTGCCCTCCAAAGGGAAAGCGCCCATGGTCCAAGAGCCCACATACATAGCCACCCCCTCGAAAGAAGTAGATCCTCCAGTGGGAAGAGGAGCCAAAAAGAAAGAAGGTCTTCAAGGAAAAACAGTGACCTTGGAAGAGGCCCAAGAGTTCCTCCGCCTCATCCAACAAAGCGAGTTTAAGGTAGTCGAGCAACTGAATAAAACTCCAGCAAGTATCTCTTTGCTTGAACTACTCATAAACTCCGAGCCTCATCGTGCGCTGTTGATGAAGGTCCTTAACGATGCCCATGTAGCACATGATATCTCAGTGGAGGGTTTCGAAGGCATCGTTAATCATATAACCACCAACAACTACATCGTGTTTGCGGAAGAAGAGATTCCCGTTGAGGGGAGAGGACACAACAAGGCTCTACATGTGTCGGTGAGATGTATGGACCACGTTGTCGCAAAGGTACTTATCGACAATGGATCGAGTTTAAATGTAATGTCGAAGACCACTTTGGAAAAGCTTCCTTTTAGTGCGTCACGTTTAAAACCGAGCTCGATGGTGGTGCGAGCCTTTGATGGTACTCGGCGGGAAGTAATGGGGGAAATCGACATTCCCATTCAGATAGGCCCCCACACTTGCAATGTGGTGTTTCAAGTAATGGATATAAATCCCGCCTATAGCTGCCTCTTGGGAAGACCGTGGATTCATGCCCTGGAAGTGGTCCCTTCAACGCTTCACCAGAAATTGAAGTTCACAGTGGGTGGACTTTTAGTGATAGTGTCGGGTGAAGAGGATATGTTAGTGAGCTGCCCCTCCTCCGCACCGTACGTAGAAGCGGCGGAAGAATCATTGGAAACGGCTTTCCAATCCTTTGAGGTGGTGAGCTGCGCCTCGGTGGAACCAAGTCCGTCGCTACCTTCTCTCTCCAACGCGGCCATAATGGTGGCGCGTGTTATGCTCAGTGATGCAAGCTCCATTGGAGCTTGTAGGCCTAGGATCTTCTTCATCAATGGATTCCTTTGCTTCTTGGAAGATGAATGGCAACAGAATGAAGAAAGGAAGAGAGAGAGGAGACGCCACTTCAAGGAGAAGATGAATCTAGAAGAAGCTCACCACCATAGGAGGCCATGGATAAGAGCTTGGAGGAAGAAGGAGATGAATGAAGGGAGAGGAAGGGAAGAGCACGAAATTTTGTGCTCTAAATGAGCTTTGAAATCTGAATTTTAATATTCAAATGATCAAAGTTGAAAAAAATGCACACACATGACCTCTATTTATAGCCTAAGTGTCACACAAAATTGGAGGGAAATTCAAATTTCACTTGAATTTGTGGAGCCAAACTTTGGAGCCAAAATTTCACCAATTATGATTAGTGAATTTTAGTTATGGTTCAGCCCACTAATCCAAGATCAATTCCAAGATTCTCCACTAAGTGTGCTTAGGTGTCATGAGGCATGAAAAGCATGAAGAACATGCACAAAGTGTGACTATATGATGTGGCAATGGGGTGTAGTAAGCAAATGCTCACCTCCCCCTCTAAAATTTAATTGGATTGGGCTTCTACCAATTAATTAAATTTATTTCCAACCACACACATCAAATATCCACTTAGTGCATGTGAAATTACAAAACTACCCCTAATACAAAAACTAGTCTAGGTGCCCTAAAATACAAGGGCTGAAAAATCCTATATTTCTAGGGTACCCTACCTACATTATGGAGCCCTAAATACAAGGCCCAAAAATAATGAAACCTTAATCTAATATTTACAAAGATAAGCGGGCTCGTACTTAGCCCATGGGCCCGAAATCTACCCTAAGGCTCATAAGAACCCTAGGGTCTTCTCTTGCATCTCTGGCCCAATCTACTTGGAGTTTTTCTATCCAATGCCCTTGCGGGGTAGGATTGCATCACTCAGGAACGGATTTGAGCCCGGAATGGGTCTAGGCAAAGACTGCCTCGGGAATGTCGACGTGGTCAATATCAAGGGAAATCCATACAAGTATGGATTAGGGTATGAACCCGGGATGCCGGGGAGGAGGAACGTGCCGTCAAGATTTCGGGTGGATAGGGTATGGCCCGGCCGTATTAGCCAGTGTTTCACCAGCGCTGGAATGGTGTCCGAGGAGGAGGTGGCCGCAATAGAAGAGGAGTTCCCTCATGACCCACCAAGTTTTGTGCAACCATGCCACCCCGATTCCCAAGTGGGGAACTGGCGCGTGATAAGCCAGTCAGAAGTCTATACCGCTGATTCAATGTAATTAGAGCCTATAGATTTCCGTTCTCTTTTGTTTTGTGAAACCTACCTTATTAAATAAACAAAGAGATCTTGTTTCATCTGTTCTTGCAGTACCACCCTTTCTCATATCATTTTGCATGTTTTTTGTTTCTTTTGCCTTGTTTGGTATAGATATGAGGGTCGATTCTTTGAGAATCCTAACAACGAGGGTTTGACAATCGATTTCGATCGAGATATAAGCCAAATGATAAACGAGGAAGAGGAAGAGGACGTCCTGTCACCAAGTTGGAAAGGTTGGTCGCTCAGGAAGAACGTGAAATGAAGCCTCACCAAGAAGAAACCGAATTGGTAAACTTGGGGACCACGGAGGAAAAGAAAGAAGTAAAGGTAGGAACCGGTATGACCGCGCCTATCCGTCAAGGCTTAATAACCCTTCTTCAAGAGTATCAAGATGTCTTTGCGTGGTCATATCAAGACATGCCCGGTCTGGATTCCGACATTGTGCAGCATAAGTTGCCCTTGAATCCTGGGTCTTCCCCGGTTAAGCAAAAGTTACGAAGAATGAGACCCGAGATGTCTTTAAAAATTTAAGAAGAAGTAAGGAAGCAGTTTGATGCAGGTTTCTTAGCTGTGGCGCGGTACCCGGAGTGGGTGGCCAACATTGTCCCAGTCCCGAAAAAGGACGGCAAGGTTCGAATGTGTGTAGACTACCGGGACTTGAACCGGGCCAGTCCAAAAGACAATTTTCCCCTGCCACACATTGATATATTGGTAGATAATACAACCAAATTCGCCCTTTTCTCATTTATGGATGGTTTCTCGGGGTATAATCAAATAAAGATGGCACCCGAAGATGTAGAGAAGACCACTTTCGTCACCCTATGGGGGACATTCTACTATAAAGTGATGGCCTTCGGTTTGAAAAACGCTGGGGCAACCTATCAGCGTGCCATGGTGGCATTGTTCCATGATATGATGCATAAGGAAATAGAGCTCTACATAGATGACTTGATTGCCAAGTCTCGGACTGAGGACGAACACCTTGTCAATCTGCGTAAGCTATTTGGAAGGTTGCGGAAATACCAATTAAAACTAAACCCAACCAAATGCACCTTTGGGGTGAAGTCGGGGAAGCTGCTAGGATTTATCGTAAGTCAGAAAGGGTTAGAGATAGATCCCGAGAAAGTAAAGGCCATCCTTGAAATGCCAGAACCACGCACGGAGAAGCAGGTTCGGGGGTTTTTAGGCAGGTTGAATTATATCGCGAGATTTATCTCGCAACTCACCCCTACCTGTGAGCCCATTTTCAAGCTGTTATGTAACATCCTGGAAATTTCTACCCGGAATTTTTGGAAACGATGTATTTTGAATGATTATATATATATATATATATATATATATATATATATATATATATATATATATATATATGTATTATTCAGTGTATATGCCTATATGTTCTTGGTAGAAGTAGGAATAGTGGGGGCAAGATACGCGGGTTAGGCTAATTAAGGAAGAGAAATCCATAACTGGGAGGTTATGGGTTAATTCTTAATTAATTAGTTTAAAAATCATCATTTTGCGTGCGACTTAGAATTTAACAAAACCAACCTCTGAACCACGCTCGGGGTTTTATTTTGAGCGTTTTGATATATATATATTGCCTACTTTCGAAAACTGGCCCCGACGGACGCAGAGAAACACGAGGAACTGGAACCAGAGAAATGACACGCAAACCGAGGCAGGATTTTAGCGTTTCAAAGGTCAGATTTTCTCACTTTTTGTGGCTGAGTATGAGTCACAATCAAAAGAGAAAGTGGGCCCTTTTCGCTCCACTCAAATGGAGACATGTGGCATAGCTTGAATAGAATAATAGAAAAAGAGAAAACCCTTTTTAAAACCAAAAGCTGTTCTCTCTCCTCACTCAGCCAAAAGAAATTCTGAAGCTCTCCCTCTCTCTCACGCAGCCTTCTTCTTCTTTTCTTCCTCCACCATTGTTGCCCAACAAAGCTTCAACCTTTGGTGCTCATTTATGCTCCAAATCGCGAAAGGAGGGCATTTTCGGAGTCGTGAAGTGCGTGTCTACGAGTGGGACTTCGAAATTTCAGGTTTGGGTGGACTTCTTTCTCCTTTGATTTTCGTGGGTATGGGGTTTTGGGAGATATCATGGGTAGTCTTGCTAGGTTTCTGCTTTATGATGATTATGTGTGAAGGAATTTGTGGAAAGCATGTTAAAATTGCCATGTTTGGATGAGTTAAACATACCCATTCTGTTTCAGGGTTTTTATGATGATGCTTGTGATGTTTATGTACTGAAATTGCTTATGGAAAACTGTTAGAGATGAAGGGTAGAATTAACTTAGGGTTAGAAAGTGAGAATGTGGTGTTATGAGTGGAAAAAGAGTGAATTTTTGAGAGTTGAAAGGCTAAATCTGGATTCTGTGGTAAATGGAGGTTAAAATGAGTTAACCCTAGCTTGAAATGCCATTTAGAACATGTGAGAAAGGTTAGGCTGTGCTAGAGAGAAAAACAAATGACCAAAGTGAACCAAGAGCCATTTCTAGGGCAAAATTGGGTGTTGAGGAGTCAAATTTTGATTCGGTGGAATTTTAGGTGTAAATCCAGTTTGAGTAAGTTTAGATTGATGTTATGGACTGATGTGAGGTGAAAGTTTGCTTCAAATTTGCCTCATTCTCAATTTTACTTCTCAACCCTAGAAAATCCATTAAATTGAGGGGTTTTGGACACCTAGATTATGTGTCACTGTGTTTTGAAGCTTGATTTTGGTTTAGACATGATTGATACATGATTTGGGACTTGTAGGATTTGATTTGAGCAAGATTGGATGAGGGGAAGTGTGATTTTCGAAATCTGCACTTATGCAGAATTTTGCTGTCAAAATAGGTGCAACAGGATTTTGGCTTTGTGCAGAAAAATGCTTGTGTGTGGTTGGCTGTGGAAAGAGTAGTGCAGAATGAGTTCTGGATGTTTGCTAGTAGATCCCAATGGTCAAAATGTAGGCTTATGTATTATAGACTTCCAGTAAAATTTTGGAGTCGATCCAACGGTTAACGAATTGGAACGAAGGAAATGTTTCTGGGGTATTTGTATGTGAAAAGCTGTGATTTTGGTTGGTGTTTTGGGCAGAGTTTTCTGCCTTTGCCCTGTTTTGCTTGGCTGTGATAACTTGTGCTGTTTGAATGTGGTATTACTTTGATGTTGGGGAAGCTTGGGAGGATTGATGGGGACCCGGTGTTGAGAGAAACGAGGATATGGGCTACGTGGGAGTACGTGAGCTCTGTTGGAGGTGGGCAACAGGGGATGGTGGGTTTATGCATGCTTTGTGGATGTGGAAAACTTGTTGTGCACCATCGCCCGACCGCCACCTAGTACCACATGTGATGGGTACCCCATAATCCTACAAGCTTGAGATGAGGAAGTGTAGAAGGGTGAAACTTCCTGCTTTTACTCGTTGACCACAGAGTGGTACCTGGAGATATGTCGCGGGGGTCAGGAGACCTTGGGGACGTCAGGTGGGGTGCTATTGCCCAAAACCAAGCTTGACCAATCCTGACCCAACCCGGGCATAGTCAGTCAGTGAGAACCTGTGATGTACCTAAACAGGCGAGCTCCTGGCAGTCAACAGATAAAAGGAACAAAGGCCACAAAGCAAGGGGGCTTGTGGTGGCTGGCCAGCTGTGAAATTTGATTGATATGTGAGATATGGCCTCTGGTAATCGATTACCATGGGTGGGTAATCGATTACAAGGCTTAAAAATGAAGACAGGAGGCTAAGATGGTCTCTGGTAATCGATTATCAAGGGGGTGTAATCGATTACCAGGCTTGAAAACGAGGTCAGGAAGCTAAGGGAGCTTCTGGTAATCGATTACCAGGGGATGTAATCGATTACCAGGCTTAAAAAGGGAACTGGGAGATGGTGGAAGCCTCTGGTAATCGATTACCAGTCTGTGTAATCGATTACACAGAGGAACGGGTCATTGGTAATCGATTACCAGGTATGTGTAATCGATTACACAGTGCATTTTTGCAGATTTCATGTTCTGAGGCTGTGTAATTCGAGTTTAGCCTCTGGTAATCGATTACCAAGTCTGTGTAATCGATTACCAGAGATGAAAAGCCTTAAGATACCCCTTTTAATTGCATGTAGTGGTTATGAGACGCATTGTGTTGCGGCATAGTTAGATTCTTGTGAAAGAGTCTACCCCTTTCTTTTCCTTCTTGTAGATCGTGATGGCGGCACAGCTAATCCATGATCGAGTGGAGATGGAGTGCCTAGAGGGAGCTTGGGAGACCCTCGAAGGCAACACAAGGTGCCGATTTCGGGGCACCATTCGATTCACGGCTACTTCTTTGGTGCATCCAGATGAACCTGCACGGACGCTTCAGCGCACGGTGGAGTGGATACTACCCACGCCTACACCATATCGTCTAGTGGAGCCCGTCCAAGTGATCGAAGTAACGTCATCCGAGGAAGACCCTGAGGAGGATCTGGAGGAGCTACCTCCTAAGCCTGCTGTGGATGCCCTTGACTTTCTAGAGGGTGATGAGGATCCACTTCTTAAGGTGAATTCTCCCGAGGAAGTCATGTCGGCATCTGAGGCAGACTCTACGGAGGATAGTGGCCCGGGGGAGATGGCGATCAGCGGAGGCTCTTCATCCTAGTGGACAGCTCTTTGGATTCGTTTTGTATACTTTTGAGGGTGGGTGTATCTAGGACTGACTGTTAGGTTTACTCTTTTGTTTTTGTATGGGTAGACCTGATGTATAGGAATTTGATGATTGTATACATGTGGCTGAAGCCACCACTGTGGACACCTTTGCTCTGGATGACACTATATATTTTGTAAAACTCCCATATTTTGGACAGCTTTAAATGATGAATGCATTTATGATCGATCTTGTTATTTGAAAAGAAAGCATTAGCAACTTTATTTGTAAAAGAGTTTATCGACCGTATTTTATTCTTTTATTTTCACGTGACGACCTAGAGTAATGGCTGGTACATTCTTCCTTTTGAAACAGCAAAATAGTTTAGAGATTATGGGCGGTAAGAAAGAAATGACTCCGAATAGAGTTGTGAACTGGCCATTCAGGACTCTATAGTGAGGATTTTCCTTCTAAACCTAGTTATGGTGAAAAGAGAAAGAAATGAAAAAGAAAAAGAAAAAAAAAATTTACCATGGTTTTTGTTATTTAAATTATTACTATTAAACCAGTCATTATTTTAGGGATGCCACATGTTACGTAAGAACCAAGCGGTCCTATGGAACAGTGACTGCCAAGAGGCCTTCGAGAAGATCAAACAGAGTCTCGCGAATCCCCCGGTGCTGATGCCACCTGTAACAGGAAGACCTCTTTTCCTGTACATGACCGTGTTGGACGAGTCTATGGGGTGCGTGTTGGGTCAGCATGATGATTATGGGAAAAAGGAGCAAGCCATCTACTATCTGAGCAAGAAGTTTACCGCATGTGAGATGAATTACTCAATGCTGGAAAGGACGTGTTGTGCTCTGGTATGGGCATCACATCGGCTTAGGCAGTACATGCTCAGCCATACCACGTGGCTTATTTCCAAAATGGATCCCGTGAAATACATCTTTGAAAAACCGGCCCTCACGGGACGAATCGCTAGGTGGCAGGTACTATTATCTGAATTCGATATCGTTTACGTCACCCAAAAAGCGGTAAAGGGAAGTGCCTTAGCAGATTATTTGGCCCAACAACCCCTCCAGGATTATCGGCCGTTGCACCCCGAGTTCCTAGATGAAGATATCATGGCCCTGTTTGAAGAGAAGCGGACGCACGAGGACATAGACAAATGGATTGTTTGCTTCGATGGGGCATCTAATGCTTTGGGCCATGGAGTAGGGGCAGTCCTTGTATCCCCGGATGATTAGTGTATTCCTTTCATGGCTAGACTAGGTTTTGATTGTACCAACAATATGGCCGAGTACGAAGCATGCGCCCTTGGGGTTCAGGCGGCCATTGATTTTGATGTAAAACTACTCAAGGTGTATGGAGACTCAGCTTTGGTGATACGCCAGTTGAAAGGAGAATGAGAAACTAGGGATCCGAAGTTGATACCCTATCAAACTCACATCTTGAGGTTAGCCAAGTACTTTGACGACATTTCCTTCCACCACATACCTCGGGAAGAGAATCAAATGGCTGATGCATTAGCCACCCTGGCATCCATGTTTCAACTTGCCCCACACGAGGATCTGCCGTACATCGAATTCAAATCTCAAGGCAGGCCGACATATTGTTATGCAATAGAGGAAGAGCAGGATGGGAAACCGTGGTATTTCGACATCAAGCAGTATGTCGAGAACAAGGAATACCCACCAAGGATTTCTGACAATGACAAAAGGACGTTGAGGAGATTGGCTACTGGTTTCTTTGTAAGTGGTACCATCCTGTACAAACGAAACCACGACATGACTCTCCTACGATGCGTAGATGCCAAAGAGGCGAACTTCATGATTGAGGAGATCCACGAGGGTTCCTTTGGGACACATGCCAATGGGCATGCTATGGCTAGAAAAATTCTTAGGGCCGGTTATTACTGGCTCACCATGGAGAGTGATTGTTGTGCCCATGTAAGGAAGTGTCATAAGTGTCAGGCATACGCGGACAATGTCAATGTTCCGCCACATCCTCTGAATGTTATGTCCGCCCCTTGGCCTTTTTCCATGTGGGGAATAGATGTCATTGGGGCCATCGAACCCAAAGCATCGAATGGTCACTGCTTCATTCTTGTGGCGATAGATTACTTCACCAAATGGGTTGAAGCAGCTTCTTATACTAATGTCACAAGGAGTGTGGTAGTTAGATTCATAAAGAAGGAGTTGATTTGTCGATACGGACTCCCCAGGAAGATCATTACTGACAATGGCACCAATCTGAACAATAAGATGATGCAGGAGATGTGCGAAGACTTCAAGATCCAGCATCATAACTCTACCCCTTATCGGCCAAAATGAATGGGGCTGTAGAGGTTGCGAATAAGAATATTAAGAAGATTGTTCAAAAGATGACAGTGTCATACAAAGATTGGCATGAGATGTTGCCTTTCGCCCTACACGGATACAGAACCTCGGTGCGAACTTCTACTGGGGCAACGCCGTATTCCTTGGTTTATGGGATGGAGGCAGTACTCCCATTTGAGGTAGAGGTTCCTTCTCAGAGGATAATGGCGGAGTCAGGCCTAGAAGAGTCAGAATGGGCTCAAGCACGCTACGATCAAATTAACCTTATTGAAGGTAAGCGTTTGGCCGCCATGAGCCATGGGCGTTTGTATCAACGAAGGATAAAGAATGCATTCGACAAGAAGATACGCCCGCGCAAGTTCAACGAAGGGGACCTCGTGCTGAAGAAGATGTCCCACGCTGTTAAAGATAATCGAGGCAAGTGGGCCCCGAATTATGAAGGACCTTTCGTGGTGAAAAGAGCTTTTTCTGGGGGTGCTCTGATACTCACCCACATGGATGGCGAGGAGTTGCCCTCGCCCGTGAACTCCGATGTAGTTAAACGATATTACGCTTGAAATCTGGGGCAATCGAGAGGACCGTTGCATGTTCTTTTAATTCTGAGTTTTTGTTCTTCTTGGTTTCCTCCAGGGATTCCCTTCCTCTGTATTTGTCTCGTTCCTTTAAAAGAAGAAAAGATGGGCGAGGTTTTAGTCCTCCCTTTGGTTTCAAACCTTGTGTCTTAGATTTGTTATAACTTGAGCCTTCTTCGCTCGGTGTATGGGGTGCCCCAAACGCTTATTTAAAATTGAATCTAACCAGCCTTCACTAAAATAAAATCATCACATTAGAAACATTCATACATGCACATGCACATGCATATCTTGTGATAGCAAGGAGCAGAATCGTCTCAGGCCACAGCCAGAAGTCAAGACAAGTCAATGGCAGAAATCAACCAAGGTAAGACAATGACCGGTCACAATTGGTCGCATATTCGTTTGGCTCTTACTTGCAGGTACTTAGGGATGGAAGCGAATGGAGGATAGGATCGCGACCGACCAAGCGCCACCCCTTCCCGGCGCTAAACAAGCAGAGAACGTCGCTGCAAGGCAGCCCAGTATCCTTTGCGTTCGCAGTTTCTTTTACTATTGTTTGTTTTAAATAAGTAATCGACACCTAATTCTAATTTAAGTAGGTTCAAGTGGGCAAACGCTAACCCATAAGGAAGGAGGGGACATGGTTACTGTTCCCCTCCAAAAAAAAAAAAAAATGGCAGGTTAGCTCGCCTGGGCGAGCAACCCCTGCATTCAAAATATAAAAACGAGGGAGGGGAGCGTTTTGGCATCCAAAAAAACTCCCCCCCCTCATTCAAAAGAAAGAACACGAAGGCTTGTGGTTCTTGCTCCCTCAAGCCACTTTTGGTTGCCTTTTGCTTTCATTTTTGGTGTTATAATTCACTCCAACAAGTAAGTATTCAATCCTTGATGTTTTTAGCTTCCCATTGGTATATTTTCTTCATCTTTTGGTGCTCCAAATTGTGAGAATGTGCTTATATTTGTGGGGCAGTTTTGGTTTGTTTTTATGCTTGTTTTCTTGAGTTGAGGATTTGAATGAGAAGGCCTTAGGCCTATGCTGTATTCTGAAGCAATGGGGCATGCCACATTGTCCCCATTCTCTTGCAATTTATGTCGAAACGTGCGCCTACCAAGTGCCCGGTGAAATGCCCCAATGATGTATGAATATGATTTTGTAAAATTGGGAGAGTGGGACTGTTTCTTATATGTAGGTACGGCATAGGAGATTCAAAATAGGTACCCAAATGCAATTCCGAGCTTAGGAACCCAAACTTGTAGCTTCAATGCAAGGAAACATGCTTATGGCTAGGAATCCAAAATTTGGTTTTAGAATTAGAAAAAAACTTGAAAATTAGGATTTGCTTGTGAGAGTTTTTGCTCGAATTTGGGCTGCCCCATGTTTGATACTTTACATAGAGGTAGTGTGGAAAACACCTTGCAATAGTGTGTATACATAGGTAAATATAAGGAGTATGAAATTCCTAGCAAAGTGTGAATGATTGTATGATAGTGTGGAATGCTTTTTTGAATGCAAATATGTGCAGGATGTAATTAGCTTTCCAATCTGCATATAAATAAATATGAGTGAAACAGTAAAAATTTGTATGGCGTACTTCAAATGTATGTAAGTAGTTTGTGATAGCAGATGTTTAGGATATAAATTTAGGTGTAAAGTTTGACGCAACACTTTGAGCATGAAAGTGTGTTTTTCTTTTTCAGAATGTATATAGGTGTATGGCAATTAGAATATGTTGGATGTTCTTATATGTTGACATGAGTAATAGGATACTTTCTACACATGCGCATGTGCATAAATGGATTACATGAGTTTGGTCTAAATCAGAGGGGCTAGCACGACATTTTTGCGTTAATATAAGCGTTATCTTGTAAAACTAACTTCTGAATGTTTGTTCTCGCAGGAGATGGCCCCGAGGAAACTTGCCTCAAAGAGATCCAGGAAGGATAAAGCGGCCGAAGGAACTAGTTCTGCTCCCGAGTATGACAGTCACCGCTTTAGGAGCACTGAACACCAGCAGCGCTTCGAGGCCATCAAGGGATGGTCATTTCTCCGGGAGCGACGAGTCCAGCTCAGGGACGATGAGTATACCGATTTCCAGGAGGAGATAGTTCGCCGGCGGTGGGCATCACTGGTTACCCCCATGGCCAAGTTTGATCCAGACATAGTCCTCGAATTTTATGCCAATGCTTGGCCTACAGAGGAAGGCGTGCGAGATATGAGGTCTTGGGTAAGGGGTCAGTGGATCCCGTTTGATGCAGATGCTATCGGCCAGCTCCTGGGATATCCTTTAGTGCTGGAAGAGGGTCAAGAGTGCGAATATGGCCAGAGGAGGAACCGGTCCGATGGGTTCGATGAGGAGGCCATCGCCCAATTGCTATGTATACCGGGGCAAGATTTTGCCCAGACTGCTGTCGGGAGACGGATGCGGATCATGCGCACCAACATGACCACCCTGACTCAGATCTGGATGACTTTGCTACTCAGCAACATCCATCCCAGCGATCATAATTCCGACCTCCCCCTGCCGAAGTGTCAGTTGGTGTATGCCATCCTGACATGGATGAGCATTCACGTGGCTCAGTTAATCGCTGATGCCATCTATATATTTGCAGGTATGGCGCCTACCAGGCACCCTCTGGACCCGGATAAGTCCAACAGGGCCCTGGGATTTCCCGCCTTGATCATAGGACTCTGCCAGTCGTTCGGAGTCCCCGTCGCACCTAGCAAGGTGATTCGGCCGCCCATCACCCGAGCTTTTATTGAGAAGTATTGCACACAGAGACAGGCCCAGGGGGATGCTCCGCAGGCCGCAGACGCGCCGCCACCTCATCAGGCTGGTCCAGCCGGATCTTTTGATACGGAGTAGTATTTGCGGCATTTGGTTCGCCAGCAGGCGGCCAACCACCGGGCACATGTACAGACCCATGATTGTCTTTATCAGATGAGTCTCAGCCTGCAGAGCCAGGGCTTTACTTCTTTTCCGTGCCCTACTCCGGACCAGTTCAGGGCAGAGGTCGCATGGCCTGGAGATTGGCCTGAGGCCCGGGCAGGAGAGGCGCCAGCAGAGGCTCTCGACGAGGCAGATGAGGCCCGCGAGGACGAGGAGATGACCGATTTACTTGATTTCTTAGGAGGGAGCGGGGCCACATGATTGGGAGATCCCTTGATCCATATTTCTTTTTGTTTCTATTTTTCCTGTTATATATTTTTGTTTGACTAAGGGACTAACGTTTGTTTCATGTTTTGACTTTTGTTTTGTACATACATATCATTTGAGTTGTTACATCGGTACTTGTTTCGTTGTTGTCAATAGTGTTTGTTGAAATTCCGGAACCGTGTAGAGTTTTTCATTTAGGAACGTCGTTCTAAAAATAAAATGAACCAAAAATCCTAATAAAAAGAAAGAAGCGTTGTGAATAAAAGTCATGTTCATAAAGAAAAGAAAAAGGTTTTTATTTATACATGTATGTAAAAAGAGAATGTGTATAGAAGGATTCTTGTGTGTAAATGATGCGTGCAAAGGAATTCTTGTGTGTGTGAGCAACGAGTGTATATGAAGGAACTTTTGTGTGAACCATAAGTGTGTGTTGGGAAAAATGAAAAATCTTTGAATGTAAATAGGGTTTGTATATAGACCGTGTGACGTAAAGAGAAGAGTTCTAATGCGTGTACAGAAAAAGTTTGTCATGTATAAAAATATAGATGTACAAAGGAAGGTTTTCCTCATAAAGGACCACATGTGTATAATTTTAGTGAATATATATAAAAATAAAACAAAAAGTAAAAAGAAAGAAAGACCACGAAGGTCGACATGTTATAGTTAAGAAGTATAAATCATTCGTAAAGAGCAAACGTATCTTCGGGAAACAAGGGACTGATGCTAAGAGTTTATTTTCCGGAATGAACTGAGATAAGGATGGATGAATTCATTTAACTGATGAAAGAACATAACTTGGAAACGTTGGGCCTGTCTGTGTAAATTCCCAACCGTAGTATCACAATGCCATTCTCTCCCTTTTTTCGGAGCCCCATGAATGTTATTGCCTAGCGTTGTTCAAGTGTCCTCCACTTTTGAGTTTGGAGCTATGTTTCATGATTGCCTAAGTGCGGACCCTCAAGGCAATCCTCCATTCTCCCCCTTTTTCGGAGCCCCATGAATGTTATTGCCTAGCGCTGTTCATGTGTCCTCCACTTTCGAGTTTGGAGCTGTGTTTCATGATTGCCTAAGTGCGGACCCTCAAGGCAATACTCCATTCTCCCCCTTTTTCGGAGCCCCATGAATGTTATTGCCTAGCGCTGTTCATGTGTCCTCCACTTTCGAGTTTGGAGCTGTGTTTCATGATTGCCTAAGTGCGGACCCTCAAGGCAATCCTCCATTCTCCCCCTTTTTCGGAGCCCCATGAATGTTATTGCCTAGCGCTGTTCATGTGTCCTCCACTTTCGAGTTTGGAGCTGTGTTTCATGATTGCCTAAGTGCGGACCCTCAAGGCAATCCTCCATTCTCCCCCTTTTTTCGGAGCCCCATGAATGTTATTGCCTAGCGCTGTTCATGTGTCCTCCACTTTCGAGTTTGGAGTTGTGTTTCATGATTGCCTAAGTGCGGACCCTCAAGGCAATCCTCCATTCTCCCCCTTTTTCGGAGCCCCATGAATGTTATTGCCTAGCGCTGTTCATGTGTCCTCCACTTTCGAGTTTGGAGCTGTGTTTCATGATTGCCTAAGTGCGGACCCTCAAGGCAATCCTCCATTCTCCCCTTCTTTCGGAGCCCCATGAATGTTATTGCCTAGCGCTGTTCATGTGTCCTCCACTTTCGAGTTTGGAGCTGTGTTTCATGATTGCCTAAGTGCGGACCCTCAAGGCAATCCTCCATTCTCCCCCTTTTTTCGGAGCCCCATGAATGTTATTGCCTAGCGCTGTTCATGTGTCCTCCACTTTCGAGTTTGGAGCTGTGTTTCATGATTGCCTAAGTGCGGACCCTCAAGGCAATCCTCCATTCTCCCCCTTTTTTCGGAGCCCCATGAATGTTATTGCCTAGCGCTGTTCATGTGTCCTCCACTTTCGAGTTTGGAGCTGTGTTTCATGATTGCCTAAGTGCGGACCCTCAAGGCAATCCTCCATTCTCCCCCTTTTTCGGAGCCCCATGAATGTTATTGCCTAGCGCTGTTCATGTGTCCTCCACTTTCGAGTTTGGAGCTGTGTTTCATGATTGCCTAAGTGCGAACCCTCAAGGCAATACTCCATTCTCCCCCTTTTTCGGAGCCCCATGAATGTTATTGCCTAGCGCTGTTCATGTGTCCTCCACTTTCGAGTTTGGAGCTGTGTTTCATGATTGCCTAAGTGCGGACCCTCAAGGCAATCCTCCATTCTCCCCCTTTTTCGGAGCCCCATGAATGTTATTGCCTAGCGTTGTTCATGTGTCCTCCACTTTCGAGTTTGGATCTGTGTTTCATGATTGCCTAAGTGCGGACCCTCAAGGCAATCCTCCATTCTCCCCCTTTTTCGGAGCCCCATGAATGTTATTGCCTAGCGTTGTTCATGTGTCCTCCACTTTCGAGTTTGGATCTGTGTTTCATGATTGCCTAAGTGCGGACCCTCAAGGCAATCCTCCATTCTCCCCCTTTTTTCGGAGCCCCATGAATGTTATTGCCTAGCGCTGTTCATGTGTCCTCCACTTTCGAGTTTGGAGTTGTGTTTCATGATTGCCTAAGTGCGGACCCTCAAGGCAATCCTCCATTCTCCCCCTTTTTCGGAGCCCTATGAATGTTATTGCCTAGCGCTGTTCATGTGTCCTCCACTTTCGAGTTTGGAGCTGTGTTTCATGATTGCCTAAGTGCGGACCCTCAAGGCAATCCTCCATTCTCCCCCTTTTTTCGGAGCCCCATGAATGTTATTGCCTAGCGCTGTTCATGTGTCCTCCACTTTCGAGTTTGGAGCTGTGTTTCATGATTGCCTAAGTGCGGACCCTCAAGGCAATCCTCCATTCTCCCCTTTTTTCGGAGCCCCATGAATGTTATTGCCTAGCGCTGTTCATGTGTCCTCCACTTTCGAGTTTGGAGCTGTGTTTCATGATTGCCTAAGTGCGGACCCTCAAGGCAATCCTCCATTCTCCCCTTTTTTCGGAGCCCCATGAATGTTATTGCCTAGCGCTGTTCATGTGTTCTCCACTTTCGAGTTTGGAGCTGTGTTTCATGATTGCCTAAGTGCGGACCCTCAAGGCAATCCTCCATTCTCCCCCTTTTTCGGAGCCCCATGAATGTTATTGCCTAGCGCTGCTCATGTGTCCTCCACTTTCGAGTTTGGAGCTGTGTTTCATGATTGCCTAAGTGCGGACCCTCAAGGCAATCGTCCATTCTCCCCCTTTTTCGGAGCCCCATGAATGTTATTGCCTAGCGCTGTTCATGTGTCCTCCACTTTCGAGTTTGGAGCTGTGTTTCATGATTGCCTAAGTGCGGACCATCAAGGCAATCCTCCATTCTCCCCCTTTTTCGGAGCCCCATGAATGTTATTGCCTAGCGCTGTTCATGTATCCTCCACTTTCGAGTTTGGAGCTGTGTTTCATGATTGCCTAAGTGCGGACCCTCAAGGCAATCCTCCATTCTCCCCCTTTTTTCGGAGCCCCATGAATGTTATTGCCTAGCGCTGTTCATGTGTCCTCCTCTTTCGAGTTTGGAGTTGTGTTTCATGAATGCCTAAGTGCGGACCCTCAAGGCAATCCTCCATTCTCCCCCTTTTTTCGGAGCCCCATGAATGTTATTGCCTAGCGCTGTTCATGTGTCCTCCTCTTTCGAGTTTGGAGTTGTGTTTCATGATTGCCTAAGTGCGGACCCTCAAGGCAATCCTCCATTCTCCCCCTTTTTCGGAGCCCCATGAATGTTATTGCCTAGCGCTGTTCATGTGTCCTCCACTTTCGAGTTTGGAGCTGTGTTTCATGATTGCCTAAGTGCCGACCCTCAGGGCAATCCTCCATTCTCCCCCTTTTTTCGGAGCCCCATGAATGTTATTGCCTAGCGCTGTTCATGTGTCCTCCACTTTCGAGTTTGGAGTTGTGTTTCATGATTGCCTAAGTGCGGACCCTCAAGGCAATCCTCCATTCTCCCCCTTTTTCGGAGCCCCATGAATGTTATTGCCTAGCGCTGTTCATGTGTCCTCCACTTTCGAGTTTGGAGCTGTGTTTCATGATTGCCTAAGTGCGAACCCTCAAGGCAATACTCCATTCTCCCCCTTTTTCGGAGCCCCATGAATGTTATTGCCTAGCGCTGTTCATGTGTCCTCCACTTTCGAGTTTGGAGCTGTGTTTCATGATTGCCTAAGTGCGGACCCTCAAGGCAATCCTCCATTCTCCCCCTTTTTCGGAGCCCCATGAATGTTATTGCCTAGCGTTGTTCATGTGTCCTCCACTTTCGAGTTTGGATCTGTGTTTCATGATTGCCTAAGTGCGGACCCTCAAGGCAATCCTCCATTCTCCCCCTTTTTCGGAGCCCCATGAATGTTATTGCCTAGCGTTGTTCATGTGTCCTCCACTTTCGAGTTTGGATCTGTGTTTCATGATTGCCTAAGTGCGGACCCTCAAGGCAATCCTCCATTCTCCCCCTTTTTTCGGAGCCCCATGAATGTTATTGCCTAGCGCTGTTCATGTGTCCTCCACTTTCGAGTTTGGAATTGTGTTTCATGATTGCCTAAGTGCGGACCCTCAAGGCAATCCTCCATTCTCCCCCTTTTTCGGAGCCCTATGAATGTTATTGCCTAGCGCTGTTCATGTGTCCTCCACTTTCGAGTTTGGAGCTGTGTTTCATGATTGCCTAAGTGCGGACCCTCAAGGCAATCCTCCATTCTCCCCCTTTTTTCGGAGCCCCATGAATGTTATTGCCTAGCGCTGTTCATGTGTCCTCCACTTTCGAGTTTGGAGCTGTGTTTCATGATTGCCTAAGTGCGGACCCTCAAGGCAATCCTCCATTCTCCCCTTTTTTCGGAGCCCCATGAATGTTATTGCCTAGCGCTGTTCATGTGTCCTCCACTTTCGAGTTTGGAGCTGTGTTTCATGATTGCCTAAGTGCGGACCCTCAAGGCAATCCTCCATTCTCCCCTTTTTTCGGAGCCCCATGAATGTTATTGCCTAGCGCTGTTCATGTGTTCTCCACTTTCGAGTTTGGAGCTGTGTTTCATGATTGCCTAAGTGCGGACCCTCAAGGCAATCCTCCATTCTCCCCCTTTTTCGGAGCCCCATGAATGTTATTGCCTAGCGCTGCTCATGTGTCCTCCACTTTCGAGTTTGGAGCTGTGTTTCATGATTGCCTAAGTGCGGACCCTCAAGGCAATCGTCCATTCTCCCCCTTTTTCGGAGCCCCATGAATGTTATTGCCTAGCGCTGTTCATGTGTCCTCCACTTTCGAGTTTGGAGCTGTGTTTCATGATTGCCTAAGTGCGGACCATCAAGGCAATCCTCCATTCTCCCCCTTTTTCGGAGCCCCATGAATGTTATTGCCTAGCGCTGTTCATGTATCCTCCACTTTCGAGTTTGGAGCTGTGTTTCATGATTGCCTAAGTGCGGACCCTCAAGGCAATCCTCCATTCTCCCCCTTTTTTCGGAGCCCCATGAATGTTATTGCCTAGCGCTGTTCATGTGTCCTCCTCTTTCGAGTTTGGAGTTGTGTTTCATGAATGCCTAAGTGCGGACCCTCAAGGCAATCCTCCATTCTCCCCCTTTTTTCGGAGCCCCATGAATGTTATTGCCTAGCGCTGTTCATGTGTCCTCCTCTTTCGAGTTTGGAGTTGTGTTTCATGATTGCCTAAGTGCGGACCCTCAAGGCAATCCTCCATTCTCCCCCTTTTTCGGAGCCCCATGAATGTTATTGCCTAGCGCTGTTCATGTGTCCTCCACTTTCGAGTTTGGAGCTGTGTTTCATGATTGCCTAAGTGCCGACCCTCAGGGCAATCCTCCATTCTCCCCCTTTTTTCGGAGCCCCATGAATGTTATTGCCTAGCGCTGTTCATGTGTCCTCCACTTTCGAGTTTGGAGTTGTGTTTCATGATTGCCTAAGTGCGGACCCTCAAGGCAATCCTCCATTCTCCCCCTTTTTTCGGAGCCCCATGAATGTTATTGCCTAGCGCTGTTCATGTGTCCTCCACTTTCGAGTTTGGAGCTGTGTTTCATGATTGCCTAAGTGCGGACCCTCAAGGCAATCCTCCATTCTCCCCCTTTTTCGGAGCCCCATGAATGTTATTGCCTAGCGCTGTTCATGTGTCCTCCACTTTCGAGTTTGGAGCTGTGTTTCATGATTGCCTAAGTGCGGACCCTCAAGGCAATCCTCCATTCTCCCCCTTTTTTCGGAGCCCCATGAATGTTATTGCCTAGCGTTGTTCATGTGTCCTCCACTTTCGAGTTTGGAGTTGTGTTTCATGATTGCCTAAGTGCGGACCCTCAAGGCAATCCTCCATTCTCCCCCTTTTTCGGAGCCCCATGAATGTTATTGCCTAGCGCTGTTCATGTGTCCTCCACTTTCGAGTTTGGAGCTGTGTTTCATGATTGCCTAAGTGCGGACCCTCAAGGCAATCCTCCATTCTCCCCCTTTTTTCGGAGCCCTATGAATGTTATTGCCTAGCGCTGTTCATGTGTCCTCCACTTTCGAGTTTGGAGCTGTGTTTCATGATTGCCTAAGTGCGGACCCTCAAGGCAATCCTCCATTCTCCCCCTTTTTTCGGAGCCCCATGAATGTTATTGCCTAGCGCTAATCATGTGTCCTCCACTTTCGAGTTTGGAGCTGTGTTTCATGATTGCCTAAGTGCGGACCCTCAAGGCAATCCTCCATTCTCCCCTTTTTTCGGAGCCCCATGAATGTTATTGCCTAGCGCTGTTCATGTGTCCTCCACTTTCGAGTTTGGAGCTGTGTTTCATGATTGCCTAAGTGCGGACCCTCAAGGCAATCCTCCATTCTCCCCCTTTTTCGGAGCCCCATGAATGTTATTGCCTAGCGCTGTTCATGTGTCCTCCACTTTCGAGTTTGGAGTTGTGTTTCATGATTGCCTAAGTGCGGACCCTCAAGGCAATCCTCCATTCTCCCCCTTTTTTCGGAGCCCTATGAATGTTATTGCCTAGCGCTGTTCATGTGTCCTCCACTTTCGAGTTTGGAGCTGTGTTTCATGATTGCCTAAGTGCGGACCCTCAAGGCAATCCTCCATTCTCCCCCTTTTTTCGGAGCCCCATGAATGTTATTGCCTAGCGCTAATCATGTGTCCTCCACTTTCGAGTTTGGAGCTGTGTTTCATGATTGCCTAAGTGCGGACCCTCAAGGCAATCCTCCATTCTCCCCTTTTTTCGGAGCCCCATGAATGTTATTGCCTAGCGCTGTTCATGTGTCCTCCACTTTCGAGTTTGGAGCTGTGTTTCATGATTGCCTAAGTGCGGACCCTCAAGGCAATCCTCCATTCTCCCCCTTTTTCGGAGCCCCATGAATGTTATTGCCTAGCGCTGTTCATGTGCCCTCCACCTTCGAGTTTGGAGCTATGCTTCATGATTGCCTAAGTGTGGACCCTCAAGGCAATCCTCCATTCTCCCCTTTTTTCGGAGCCCCATGAATGTTATTGCCTAGCGCTGTTCATGTGTCCTCCACCTTCGAGTTTGGAGCTGTGTTTCATGATTGCCTAAGTGCGGACCCTCAAGGCAATCCTCCATTCTCCCCCTTTTTCGGAGCCCCATGAATGTTATTGCCTAGCGTTGTTCATGTGTCCTCCATTATCAAGCGCGAAGCCTCTGGTGACTGGGAAATACGTTCTTCTGTTGTTTTACAGATCGGTTCCTTCGTTAAACATGTGCATATGTGTATATGTATATTATATTCGTTGTTCTCGTTGTTGTTTGTATTTTGTTTTGTGCAGAAGAAAAAAGAAGAAGAAGAAGGATTAGAGATGAGAGTCGTCATCATGGAAAGGGCAGGACTGACGAAATCAGTGTCCTATCTTTGCTTTCCACCGATTGTTTGAATTGTATCATCCGTTAATTTTGGTTAAAATGAATTCCGACCGTTCAGTCGTGCCGTAACCACGTTGGAAATCAAAAAAGAGGTAAAATAATAATATAATAATCAAAAAATGTCTTTTAGTAAAATAAAGCAAAAAAATCAATCGGACGCTTTCTCTTTGGGATTTCTCATTCTTAATTGAATTGACTAATAACTAAAGTGAAACTAAGGCTAAAATCAATTCGCCTAGTCAAGCTCGTCCACAAAAATAGGGTTTTGAAAGTTTATCATTTCAGTTTCTTACCAAGTAAAATGGATCATTTTTAAGGTCCAACGCCTTAAAATGATCACCCTTCAAGTAAAAAGAATCACTTGATTCACGCATAAGAAAGAACTACGTAGGTCTGATTTCCTCTTCGATGGAGGGTACGTAGGAGCAAGAGCCTCGCTTTTGTCGACCTCAAAAAATAAAAAGAAATAAAGTTAAGGTAACACAATTTCCACAATTCTAAAAATAGGCTGTTGTCCTTTGAGACAAACGTGAGAGGTGCTAATACCTTCCTCAAGCGTAAATACAACTCCCGAGCTTAGAATTTTCATTTTGACCAGTTTCCTTCGGTTTTTCCGACGTTTTCCACAAATAAACGTTAGTGGCGACTCCGCGCATCTTTCCTCCTTTGGAAAGCGCACCCGTGAGCCTCGCCCTCGCTCGCCCGCGAAGGGCACGTTGCGACATTCTTAATATGGAAGAGGGATTTTCCCATGGTTCAGTTCCAATTATTTTAGGCAGACCATTTATGAAAACAGCCCAAACCAAGATAAATGTTTATGCTGGCACATTGTCTATGGAATTTGGTGATATTGTTGTTCATTTTAACATTCTTGATGCCATGAAACATCCAGTTGAGGATCATTTTGTTTTTCATGCTGAGATAATTGATCAGATTGTTGATGATTATATGTTTGATTTTGATTCTGTTCTTTTTGGTAGGAAACATCCATTTTTATCTGATCTGCATACTTGTCATTCCTTATGCATTGAATATGAATATGAGTTTGAATTTGATCCTGTATCTAATTTTTATGCTGAGAATAAATCTAAATTTGAGTCTGGTTCTGATTTTCTGGGTGTTGTACCTCTTGATGTTGATTTTTTAGAGTCAGAATGCACTAACCATGTTGCAGGAAGTACATATACTTCTTACTTGCTTTATGAGGTACAGGCTGAGGAACCTTCTTCTTCTCATACCCTGGTTCCTCCCACTGTTCAGCCACCACCCACACCAGAGTTGAAGCCCTTACCAGCAACCCTCAAATATGCTTACTTGGAGGACAAGGAAAAATTTCCAGTGATCATCTCTGCCTCCCTTGCTGCTGAGCAAGAGGAGAAATTGTTGCTAGTTCTCAAGAAGCACAAGATAGCCATTGGATGGACTTTAGCAGACATTCCTGGTATTAGCCCATCTACCTGCATGCATAGGATACTTTTAGAGGATGGAGCTAAGCTAGTGAGGCAGCCACAGCGGCGACTCAACCCCGTCATTCTAGATGTTGTGAAAAAAAAGTGACCAAGTTCTTACAAGCTGAAATCATCTACCCCATTTTTGACAGCCAGTGGGTGAGTCCAGTCCAAGTGGTTCCTAAGAAGACAGGCCTCACTGTGATCAAGAATGAAAAGGATGAGCTTATCCCCACAAGAGTGCAGAACAGCTGGCGAGTATGCATTGATTATAGGAGGCTGAATCAGGTAACCAGAAAAGATCATTTTCCCCTGCCTTTCATTGATCAAATGCTTGAGCGCTTGGCAGGTAAGTCTCATTACTATTTTCTTGATGGTTTTTATGGTTGTCATACCCTAATTTCGTCCGGGGATTATTACTTGATGACATGCAATCTTTGGTTAGCCGCTTGGAGATACTTGGCGTCCTTTGTTGCACAATAAATGAAGTCCCGAGACGTCTCAGAAATCTAAAGGAAGCAGGCTTGCGCGATTCGTGAAATTCCGTAATGTGGTGGAAGTCGAAAAGAGATGTTTTTGCGCAATCCGTAAGTTTCCGTAACTTCTTCGAAAGCTAAAAAAGAGTAAATACATAATTCGTAAGGGTTCGTAACCTTGCGGAAGGAAAATAAGTATCGTTACGAAATTCGTAAAGTTTCATAACGTTACGGAAAAAGAATTACAAAAAAATAGAAAAGGGGGGTGCATTTAGTAAAAAGGGGGGTGTAAATAGCAACCAGGCCCACTTGGGCCCTCCAGAAGATTCCTCCAGAAGGCTATTGCTTCTGGAGGAAGCAACCTAGCTCGCCTGGGCGAGCTGGGCGGCAAGCTTCTCCCCTATTTTGCTATAAATAGGGGAAGAAGTGAAGAAGAAAAGGGTTCAGCCCCTTAGGCACTTCTCTCTCTTTCGAATTTGCTTAGGAAAATTGTTTCCGTGAAGAAAATCCAAGCCGAGGCGCTTCCGTAACGTTTCCGTGAGAAATTACGCGAAGATTCTCGACCGTTCTTCAAGATTCATCGTTCGTTCTTCGTTTTCTTCAGTCTTCAACGGGTAAGTACCTCAAACCAAGCTTTTCAATTCATTATATGTACCCGTGGTGGTCCACATTTTGTTTCATGTATTTTCATTCTCGTTTTCATTTACTTTTTATACCCCCTTTTGACGTGCTTAAGCCATTTATTTAAGTCATTTCTCGCTTAATCTAAAAATAAAATAAATTTCCACCGATCGTTTGAATTGTATCATCCGTTAATTTCGGTTAGAATGAATTCCGACTGTGCGGTCGTGCCGTAACAGCGTTGGAAATCAAAAAAAGAGGTAAAATAATAATATAATAATAATAAAAAATACCTTTTAGTAAAGTAAAGCGAAAAATCAATCGGACGCTTTCTCTTTGGGATTTCTCGTTCTTAATTGAATTGACTAATAACTAAAGTGAAACTAAGGCTAAAATCAAACTCGCTTAGTCAAGCTCGTCCACAAAAATAGGTTTTTTTGGAAGTTTATCATTTCAGTTTCTTACTAAGTAAAAAGGATCATTTTTAAGGTCCAACGCCTTAAAATGATCACCTTTCAAAGTAAAAAGAATCAGTTGATCCACGCATAAGGAAGAACTACGTAGGTCTGATTTCCTCTCCAAAGGAGGGTACGTAGGAGCAAAAGCCCCGCTTTTGTCGACCTCAAAAAATAAAAAGAAATAAAGTTAAGATAACACAATTCCACAAATTCTAGAAATAAGGCTGTTGTCCTTCGAGACAAACGTAAGAGGTGCTAATACCTTCCTCAAGCGTAAATATAACTCCCGAACTTAGAATTTTCATTTTGACCGGTTTCCTTCGGTTTTTTCCGACGTTTTCCACAAATAAACGTTGGTGGCGACTCCGCGCATCTTTCCTCCTTTGGAAAGCGCACCCGTGAGCGTCGCCCTCGCTCGCCCGTGAAGGGCACGTTGCGACAATGGTTATTTACAAATTCATATTGCTCCTAAGGATCAAGAAAATACCACATTCACATGTCCCTTTGACACTTTTGCCTATAGGAGGATGCCCTTTGGCCTATGCAACGCCCCTGGTACCTTCCAGCGGTGCATGCTTAGCATTTTCAGTGATTTTTTAGAGAGTTGCATAGAGGTGTTTATGGATGATTTTACTGTTTATGGATCCTCTTTTGATACATGTTTGGATAGTCTGGATAGAGTACTTAGTAGATGCATTGAAACTAACCTTGTGCTGAATTTTGAAAAATGTCACTTCATGGTAGAACAAGGTATAGTTTTAGGGCATATCATTTCCAGTAAGGGCATAGAGGTAGACCCTGCAAAAATAGATGTTATTTCACAATTGCCTTACCCCTCTTGCGTGCGAGAGGTTCGTTCTTTTCTTGGTCATGCAGGGTTTTATAGGCACTTTATCAAGGATTTTAGCAAAGTGGCCCTTCCATTATCCAATCTACTACAAAAGGAGGTGGAGTTTGATTTTGATGACCAGTGTAAAGAGGCTTTTGATTGCCTCAAGCGTGCGGTGACTACCACCCCTATCATTCAGGCACCTGATTGGACAGCCCCATTTGAGCTAATGTGCGATGCATCCAATTACGCATTGGGGGCTGTCCTTGCTCAAAAGATTGATAAGTTGCCTCGGGTGATCTACTATGCTTCCAGAACTTTGGATGCTGCTCAAGCAAATTACACTACCACAGAGAAAGGGTTATTAGCGATAGTTTTTGCTCTTGAAAAATTTTGTTCATATTTGCTTGGTACTCATGTTATTGTTTATACTAACCATGCAACTCTTAAGTACCTATTGAAGAAGGCTGAATCAAAGCCTAGATTGATCAGGTGGATGCTTTGGCTCCAAGAGTTTGATTTGGAGATCCATGATCGGAGAGGTGCACAGAACCTCGTGGCTGACCATCTGAGTAGGATTGAGCGTGCATCTGAGGACACACCCATTCGGGATGATTTTCTGGATGACCATTTGTACATTCTGTATAGTATTTCTGATTCCTTCCCCACTCCCTGGTTTGCTAATATTGTGAATTATTTGATTGCTTCTGTTTTTCCCCCTTAGCATCTAATGCTCAAAATGATAAAATTAAGAGCGATGCTAAGCATTATATTTGGGATGACCCCTATTTGTGGAAGTTGTGCAATGACCAGGTTATTAGGAGATGCATTCCAGACCATGAGATCGACTCGGTCCTACAATTCTGTCATTCTTCCGCACCAGGTGGCCATCTTGGCATACAGAGGATAGCTCGCAAGGTGCTTGACTGCGGTTTCTATTGGCCCACAATCTTCAAGGATGCGTGGAGAATCTGTAGCACTTGTGAGCCTTGTCAGAGAGCAGGCGACTCACCTTCATAGAGACAACAAATGCCTCAACAACCCATGTTATTTTGTGAGGTGTTAGATGTCTGGGGTATAGATTTTATGGGGCCTTTCCCTGTCTCTTTTGGTTTTGTTTATATTCTCCTAGCTGTTGATTATGCTTCAAAATGGGTGGAAGCCAAACCCACCAGAACTAACGATGCTAAGGTTGTTGTGGATTTTGTTAGATCTAATCTGTTTTGCAGGTTTGGAGTCCCTAGAGCCATCGTTAGTGATCAAGGCCCCCATTTTTCTAACAGATCCATGTATGCCCTGCTAAAAAAGTATGGGGTCGTGCATAGAATTTCCATACCATACCACCCGCAAACTAATAGGCAGGCTGAGATTTCAAACAGGGAGATAAAAAGGATCTTGGAGAAGATTGTGCAGCCGAACAGAAAGGATTGGAGCACCAGGCTGGATGATGCTCTTTGGGCGCATAGGACTGCCTACAAAGCACCCATAGGAATGTCTCGTTATTGGGTTGTCTTTGGCAAGGCATGTCATCTTCCTATAGAGATAGAGCATAAAGCCTACTGGGCTGTAAAGACCTGAACTTCTCTATTGATCAGGCTGGAGAGGAAAGGAAGTTGTAACTAAGTGAGCTAGATGAAATCCGTTTAGAAGCCTATGAGAGTTCCAAATTCTACAAGGAGAAGACCAAGAAGTTCCATGATAGTTTGATAGCTAAGAAGGACTTCATGGTTGGACATAAAGTTTTATTGTATAACTCTAGGCTCGGACTCATGAGTGGTAAGTTGAGGTCAAAGTGGATTGGTTCTTTTGTGGTGACTAATGTTTTTCCTTATGGTACAGTTGAGATCAAAAGTGAATCCACAGATAAGGGCTTCAAGGTCAATGGACACCGGCTGAAACCATTCCTCACAAATCCCTCCTTAGTGGATGTAGTGGTGGAGGAGACGTCCTTACTTCACCCTACTTCTCTTCCGCTATGACTTAGGGAGTCTTCTTTTTCTATCTCCTTCTTTACTTTTGTTGCACTTGTCCAAATTTATTGATTGCTTTGATTGTTCTTGATCTTATGATTGTGCTACATTGAGGACAATGTTTGAGTGTGAGGGGGGGGGGGGAGAAGATTATTCTTTAATTTTGTTGGGCATTCTAGTTTAATTTTATTAGGTTTTCTAGTTTAATTTTGTTAGGTTTTCTAGGTTAATTTACTTATTTTGGTTTTATGTTTTGTGTACAACATTGCATGTTCTCTTTGAATTAAAGGTTATGTACAAGTAATTTCTTGGCATTTTGTGAATTGAATCCTTGTTTTTCTCTACATGTCAAGTTAGTTTTGAAAGTGATAGATTTACCCTTGGTGAGAATTTGAGCCATCATCATCTATTTTATTCGGTGTGTTTTGCCCCATTGATTACTTGCACAATAGTCTTGGCTTTACTCTTGTTGATACTTCTTGGTTCACATGCATGTTGGGAGATGATTTAGGCATTTTGTTCTTATAAGCCTCTAGCCAAATGAGCCTACCTTAATAACATGCCCCTGATTTTTTTTATTACCCTAATTTTTGCCTAGGCCGCCCTTTCGGGTTTTCGACCTATCGGGTAAGAACTTCTAATCTGCCCCTAGGTTTGCTTGAGGCTCATGCACGATGCCTCTCATTGCTCCAGTGTAGGACTATGAGGTATCTATTGTTGTCTTTTGTCATGACCTTGTAGCAAGGAAAAATGAAAGATATTGTGCATGTTCTCAAGAAATATTTAAAGGATTTTCAATTGATAAATTAAGTTGAACGACTCTTGTTCTTGACAACTCACTTTTCTCTCAAAAAGAAACTTTTAAGAATGATAAAATGAGGTCACATGAATGTCTATACGTCTTATTTTTGATTTGGAACACAATCAATCAAACGTTTTTTTTTGGAACATTTTACTTTACTCATTGTTTACGGCTGATGCAATCCTACCCCCCAAGGGCATTGGATAGAAGACTCCAATAAGATTGGGCCAGAGAAGCAAGAGAAGGCCCTAGGATTCTCATGAGCCTTAGGGTAGATTTCGGGCCCATGGGCTAAGTATGAGCTCACTTATCTTTGTACATATTAGATTAAGGTTTCATTATTTTTGGGCTTGTATTTAGAGCCTCATAATGTAGGTAGGGTACCCTAGAAATATAGGATATTTCAGCCCTTGTATTTTAGGGCACCCAAACTAGTTTTTGTATTAGGGGTAGTTTTGTAATTTCACGTGCACTAAGTGAATATTTGATGTGTGTGTTGGGAAATAAATTTAATTGAATTGGTAGAAGCCCAATCCAATTAAATTTTAGAGGGGGAGGTGAGCATTTGCTTACTACACCCCATTGCCACATCATATAGTCACACTTTATGCATGTCCTTCATGCTTTACATGCCTCATGACACCTAAGCACACCTAGTGGAGAATCTTGGAATTGATCTTGGATTAGTGGGCTGAACCATAACTGAAATTCACTAATCATAATTAATGAAATTTCGGCTCCACAAATTCAATTTCAAATTCAAGTGAAATTTGAATTAAATTCAAATTTCCCTCTAATTTTGTGTGACAATACAGAATATTGCTTGACGACATCAGAACTAACGAGCGATTTTCCTCCTCGAATCTCAGCCAGCCTACATCAATCAGACTTTGCACCTTATGTTTCAGGGTCATACAATGCTTAATGGAATGCCCCGAAACTCCCCCATGATAAGCACATGTCACGTTAGGGTTGTATCCTCTGGGAAATGGAGGTTAAGAAATCATTGTTGGGCTTATAACTGCCATTGCATTATCGAGCAGATAGGGGAGTAAGTCAACATATGGCATTGGAATTGGGGTGAATTCTACAGGCTTCTTTTCTGGAAAATTCCTTCTCTGGTAGGTGTTTGGTCTTGGATGTGCATCAGGTGGATTTTGTGGTCGATTTGGGGATGGTCTTTGTGGATGATTGGGAGCTCTTGGCTGGTAGGGTGGTGGGTAATGAGAAGGATTGATATTGGCCGAGTATTGATATTGTTGGGCTAATGGGAAATTTGGCCATGTAGGAACGACAACCACAACATGGGTTTCTCCCTCCTTCTTATTCTCTCCATTTGCCCCAGGCTTCCTATTCATCAAAGCAGGATAATCAAATTTTCCTCTTCTCAAACCCACTTTGATCCTTTCATCGGTGAAAACTAAATCGGCAAAGCTTGAAGGCATGTAACCCCATCATCTTCTCATAGTAGAACACCGGTAACGTGCCTATTATCATTGTTATCATCTCCCTCTCCATCATTGGGGGCGCTACTTGAGCTGCCAGATCCCTCCACCTTTGGGCATATTGTTTGAAAGATTCATGCTCCTTCTTACACATGTTATGTAGCTGCATTCTATCCAGAGCCATATCAGAATTGTATTGATACTGCCTAATGAAGGCAACCATTAGGTCTTTCCAAGAATGGACCCGGGAAGGTTCTAGATTAGTATACCATGTGATGGCTGCCCCAGTAAGACTTTCTTGGAAGAAATGCATCAATAATTTTTCATTTTTCGAGTATGCCCCCATTTTCCTGCTGTACATCTTCAGGTGATTCTAAGGGCAAGTAGTCTCCTTGTACTTATCGAAATCCGGCACCTTGAACTTCGAAGGGATAACGACGTCGGGCACTAGGCATAGTTCTGCCATGTCAGCAAAGGAATAATCTCCGCCTCCTTCAATAACCCTTAACATTTCCTCTATTTGATCAAATTTCTCCCTTTCCACCATGCCAAGAAGCAGTCTTTCCAACACAAAATGCAAGGGTTGTGATTGTGGGCGATACTGAGGGCCCCCCAAAGTGATTGGTAGGGGTATGCCACAAAATGCCTGCCCCTCAGTGGCATATCCGAGGTGAGGTTCAATGTCGGCTAGAGTGTGGTCTCGAGGTACTTCATGTGTCTCCCCATGGGTTGAGGGACCTGTGCTTGACTAGATTGGGGTTGTTGGCTCTCAATGAGTATGGGAGAGGAGTTATCGACATTCTCATCAGGAGCGTGTGCAACATTTGGTGGTGTATAGTTGGGAGGCAAGCCATATGGTGGGAATGAATGTTTTTTCTGAACCTGCAAAAAATGGGGGCCGCCCGCACTTCCTAACACTTTGCCTCCCTGACCTACTATATCCGAGGCTGGATGATTTACTTGATTGAAGCCAGGTGGGTGGGTTGGGTCCGCTTCTGTGGTGGTACTTGTGGCAACAATTGTAGCTGCATTGACCTCCATCATCCTTCTCATACTCATCATGGCTTCCATCATTGTGGTCATTTGCTCTTTCATGACCTCCATGTTAGCCTTCATTTGCTCTTGCACCTCCTCTATTTCACTCATTACTCTAGCTTTAGCACGCGTTCGGTAAGGTCACCGTAAAGCGCACTCTTTCCTTTTGATTACAATGATTACAGTTCTGATTTCAAGGAAAGAATGCAATGAGCAATGATATAGGGTCGAATCAATTCAGATTTTCATTAAAGTAAATCATCCATTGTTGAAGAGAAAGATAAGCATGCATGTATGTGAATGATACATTGTTGAAGTATTGTAAATTTTACACAGGACATTTAGTAGAACATAGGGTCGAATCAATTCAGATTTTCATTAAAGCAACATGGTTCATTACATCTTGTCAAAGTCAAATTGAAACTGGAAATAAAACATGGACATCAACAGTCCTTAATTTTGTAAATTATTTAGCTCAATCATGTGTTGGCAATAGCCAAAGAAGCTGTCGCAACCTACCCTTCGGCAGGAGGGTGATGCGAGACTCATAGGTGCGTCTTCTAAGGGAGGAAAACGCGTGGAGTCGCCACCAACGTTTATTTGAGGAAAACGTTAGAAAAACAAAAAAAAACGGGTCTACGAACTTTAAGAGTGAAAGATTCGGGAGTTGTTTTTAGGCACGGGGAAAGTATTAGCACCCCATGCGTCCATCACAAGGGACGACAACCTTTAATCAAATATGCAAAATCATGGCTTTTATTTCATTTTTATTTTCCCTTTTTAAAGTTTTTTATATCTTGGGGTCGACAAAAGCGGGACTTTTGCTCCTATGTATCCCCAATTGGGATGAGGAACTCAGACCTACGTAGTTCTTTAGAAAGCAAGAAAGTTATGCGGGATGTTGATTTTAAACTTTTAAACGGTTCATTTTCACTGATAAAAGTAAAAAGGAACCGTTAAGGCGTTGGACCTTGAAACGGTTTCAAATAACCTTTTTGCGTGCAAATGCTTGATTTGTGAGTTGATTTTAGCCTTAGTTTCACTTGATTATTTCTCAAATCATTAAAGACGACTTTCAAAGTAAAATGTCCGGTTGACACTTATTTTATTATTTTTTTTTTATTTTTTTATTCAACCGAGGTTACGACATGAACGATCGGTTGAATTTTATTTTAAAGGCAATTAACTAGATTACAACACAAATGATCGGTTGAAATTCATTTAAACATTAATTAAGTGAGGTTATGGCTTAAATGACCGGTTGAAACTCGCTTAAAACGAAGAAAAAGAATACCGAAAGTAGAAGAATGAAGATGAAAACATACAAAGCAAGAATGGACCCCTAAGGGTGCATAGAATGAATTTAAAGCTTCAAAACCAAAAACTAACCGGTTGAAGATCGACGAACGATGAAGAACGAATGAAGAACAGCGAAGAAAGTCCATGAAATTGATCACAGAAACGTAACGGAAGCGCCTTGGCTTGGATTTTTTTCTTCTTTCTTCTTTTCCTCACTAATTTTAAGTGAAAACTGAATATCCAAAGTGCTGAACCCCTTCCCCTCAGCCCCAAAGGCCATTTTATAGAAAAATGGGGGAGGTGGTTGCCGCCCAGCTCGCCCAAGTTGCTTCCACCCGAAGTAACCCCCCTCTAGAATATTCCAGATGGGCCCAATGTTAGGCACACCCCCTTGAATTGATTAGTTCACCCCCCTAATTTTTTGTATTTTGCTGTTCCTTCTGAAATGTCATGAAACTTTACGGCTTACACGACGATGAGTGTCAAGCATCTCGAATTGGTCAGCAAAGGTCCGCATGTTGACAAACAATTGTCCCCGAATAAAATTAGGGTATGACAATTGCCCCTTACTTATCTTTTATTGGAGATAAATGGGAAGTAAAGATAAGACACTAATTTCGTTCGAGCTAAAACTCCATCCTACCGACCAATAGCTCAATCAGAGAAACCTGTCAAAAGAAGGAGCATAAAAAGACATCAGGTGCATCAGCAAAAGCCTTGGTGCCTAGAAAGTGACAAAATAGATAACCGTGACGGTCTTTGCATGCTATTGGACTTGCTTGTCTCAGGATAGCGGGGGGAACTTTGGTAGCCTTGATCGACAGATGTTGAGTCTTTCGACAAGGGAAATAAACAACTATGTTTGTCTTCGCATGCTATCGGACTCGCTTGTCTCTGGATAGCAAAGGGAACTGCAATAGTCTCAAAAAACAATTAGAAACGGACGACCATCATCGTCCCTGCACACCATCGTACCTGCTTGTCTTTGGATAATAGGGGGACTTTGATAGTCTTGGAGCAACGAAAGCGAGTGACCATCACGGTCTTCGCATGCCATCAGACTCGGTTGTCTCTGGATGACAAAGGATGGACTATAATAGTCTCGGTCGAAAGACATTGAGTCTTCAACCAAAGGGGGCAGACGACCATGTTAGTCACTGCGTGTCATCGAACTTGATTGTCTCTGGATGATGAAAAGGGGAGACTTCAACAGTCTTGGCCAATAGACATTGAGCCTTCGACAAAGGGTGCGAACGACCATGTTGGTCGCTGCGTGTCATCGGGCTCGCTTGCCTCTGGATGACAGAACGGGGAGACTTTAGTAGTCTCGGTCGATAGACATTGAGCCTTCGACAAAGGGTACGGACGACCATGTTGGTCGCTGCATCTCATCGGGCTCAATTGCCTCTGGATGACAAAACAGGGAGACTTTAGTAGTCTCAGTCGATAGACATTTGAGTCTTCGACAAGGGAAGCAGATGACCATGTTTGTCTCTGCGTGTCATTGGACTTGCCGTCTCTGGATGACAAAGGTGCAGATGACCATGAAACATCTCTGCATGTCAACGAGCTTGCTTGCCTCTAGTTGACGAAGTGGAAACTAAAGTAGTCTCTATCGATAGACATTTGAGTCTTCGACAAGGGAAGCAGATGACCATGTTTGTCTCTGCATGTCAACAGGCTCACTTGCCTCTGGTTAACGAAGGGGAGACTAAAATAGTCTTGGTCAATAGACATTGAGCCTTCGACGATGAGAGTAGATAACCATATTGGTCTCTGCGTGCTATCGGACTTGATTTCCTATGGATAGAAAAAACGGCGAATGACCGTAGTTTGCCTTCGAGTGTCATCAGACTTGATTGTCTCTGGATGACGAGGTGAGACTAAAGTAGTCTCTGTCGACAAACGTTGAATCTTTGATGGAAGGGTGCAAATGACCATATTTGTCTCTGCATGTCAACGGGCTCGCTTGCCTTTGGTTGACGAAAGGAGAGACTAAAGCAGTCTCGGCATTCCTTCCCCAAAAATGAAAACATTCTTTAGCAAATAAACAAACTTCAAACCGGTCAGAGCCACATACATTTTGAAGAAAAATAATGTGTCCACTGGAGAAGGAAAGTATGTTGATGGAATTTTCTCATAACCGTAAATGAGATTTAGGATATTAGCATTTCGTTTCTAAACAAGCATTTAGAAGAAACACTGGGTCCAACCGAAATAGAAGAAAATCACTCAAAGTGTATAAATCTCACATGGGCAAGTGTTTCATCCTTATTCTAAACCACAAATATGTCATGACTTGACTTTGCAAATCATTTCCTATCAAATCAAAGATAACATGCGCAACCATGGATCAATAGGACTTGTTTGGGAAACTGTCTTTGGTGGGAAACTTGGCTCTGGGTATTTCGGTCTTTTCCTTTTCTGTTTTTGTTTAGCGCGGGGCGAAAGAGTCACTGGCGCAAAAGATTTTGGTAATCAAGAAGGGGATCGCTTCATGTGTCACAAGCCACGATTTCCTTTCTTTTCTTTCTTGCTTGTGACAATTCTGTATGTTTATTCAGACATTGTCAGGTCCAAAGACCTTTCTGTACATTTTCTTTTGTGTTCTTTCGATCTTGATCGGGAATTTTCTTTTTCTTTTGCTTTCTTCCGATCTTTGACCGAGAACTTTCTTTTGCTTTTCCTTACTTTCGACCTTAGGTCGGGAACTTTCTTTTTTCTTTTGCTTTTGAAGCACATTTGCAACTTAATAGTGAATGGACCTTCTTTCTTGGGAGATCCTTTTGTTCCTTCTTCTGAGGGTAAAGGGAAAAATTCCTATCCTAGGTCAAGTTTTATGGTCGATGAGTTGAGGTTTTGTCTCAAAAGGCTTGTAGAAGGTCGGACATGAGGTATGCCAGGGATATTTGTTTGGCAAGCGGTTCAGGGATAAGGGAATGCCCCACATTATTTCTATGATACGCATGCAACAATGACGATTTAGAAATTTATGCAAAATTGATCATGCATGCACCCCTTGGACACTCAAACATCAAGTTTATGGTCATGCGACACTAAGGCTTAGGATTCATTTTTCCCATTTAAATCAACCTAGTGTTTCCAAAAGATACTCTTTTATCAATTTATGCATTCATCCGAGTCCATTTAGGCATTCGGGAAAACTTCCACAGCATTCACCCTTCAGGTGTACACACATTTTTTTGAAAAATCCGCTTGTGTTCTGATTGGTGAAAATTTTCCAAAGAAAAACTGGCAGTTATTTCTTTTCTAAAGCGTGTTGGCCTTCCTTTTTTATTTTGGTTATTATTTTTTCTTTATTTGCTTTTTTTCCTTTTAGCTATTTCTTTAAGCCAAGTCCTTTAGGGGCAAGGATTAGAAACAGTTTGCAAATTGGGCACAGTTGGTATCCGAAATTACATTTTATTGAAAAAAGGCGTGTGATTGAAAGTATACAAGACCTACATTTTTGGTGTTTCAGACAAACCATCACAACGTAAATACGACGACATGCTAGAAGCGGTAAAATTACTCAAAATGAGTAACGGATAACTAAAAGCGATAACGAAATGTTCAGTTTAAACATAATGGACATGATAACTAGTAGCAAATAATGTCAAACCACACGAAAATAACAAAATAAACAACAACAACAATAACATCACATCGCACAGAAACCACAAAATAAACAAAAGCAATAATGTCAAATCCTACGAAAATAACAAAATAAATCAAAAGCAATAATGTCGAAAGGAAGACGAATCACAAGTTTGGCGATTCGGCCGTCCCTGTCCTTCTCAGAGGAGGAAATTCAACATGTCTGCCATGTCCTGATCATCCTAGGCTTCGCCCCCACCTCTAGAGGTCCCCCTAGGCCAGGCCACCGTGGCCTCGAACTACTCAGAAGTGGGCCAAGGGAAAGGACCGGGGTCCTGACTTTGCTGGTGCAGGTTGTAACGATAGAACGTCACATTCAGCCGCCCCTACCCTCTGTGATTAGATGCCTGCTGTCTAATCACATGACTCATATACCTGTCCATTCGGAGCTTTATCCTATCCAGGCGATTAGAGAGGGACCTTAGAGACGGTGCCTCCTCTCGTGGAGACGGTGACGCATCTGCTGCTGGCTGCTGATCCTCCTCGGGCTGCTGCGGTGCCTGGCCCTGCGCCTACCTGGAGGTGCAGTACTTCTCGATGAAGGCTCTAGTAATAGGGGGCTGGATGACCTTACTAGGGACGACAGGCGCTCCATAAAACTGGTAGAGACTCGTGATCAGAGTGGGGAAACCCAAGGCCCTGTTGGACTTTTTCGGGTCCACAGGGTGCCTCGTAGGCATCGTTCCTGCAAAATAATAGATGGCGTCAGCAATCAACTGAGCCACGCGAATACTCACCTGTGTCAGGATGGCATACACCAGCTGACACTTCGGTAGAGGAAGATCGGAGTTGTGATCACTTGGTAGGATGTTGCTGAGCAGCAACGTCATCCATATCTGGGTCAGGGTTGTCATCCTGGTGCGCATGATCCCCGCCCGTCTCCCTATAGAGGTTCGAGCGAAATCCTGCCCCAGTATGCACAAAAGCTGAGCAATGACCTCCTCGTCAAAACCAGAGATCTGGCTCCTCCTCTGGCTGAATTCACACTACTGACCCTCTTCCAAAGTCAACAGGTGGCCTAAGAATTGGCTGGGGGTCACAAGTGGTATAAAATTCCATGCTCCCTCACCCAGGAGCACATATCCCGAGCTCCCTCCTCGGTAGGCCAGGCGTTGGCATAAAATTCCATGACTATCTCTGGGTCAAATTTAGCCATGAGGGTCACAAGTGGTGCCCAGTGCCTGCGAGCTACCTCCTGTTGGAAGTCAGGGAATTCATCATCCCTCAGTTGAACCGCCTCTCTCTGAGGAATCACTATCCCTTGATGGTCTCGAAGCGTTGCTGATGCTCGATGCTCCGGAATCGGTGCCTGTCAAAATCCGTGTCAGCTGGCTGGGCAACGTTGGAGCCTTCTCCGGCGGTGTCCTTCTTGGACCTCTTTGATGGAAGCTTTCTCAGGGCCATTTCCTGCGAAAACACATTTGTAAAGTCAGATCATGGAGAAATGCCATTTTAAAGTAAGACCAAGCAAAAACGGCATACAACTCCCCCCAACACACAAACATCAATGTAAATTTAGGGCCAGCTCATACACACATACATTTATGAACATACATGCACGCAAGATATCCCGCTACCTAAAAATTGCACTCATGCACATTCAAAGTATCTTTGCTACCTAGATTACATACATGCATTTCAAGGCATATTTGCTACCTAAATCACATACATGCATTTTTTTTGCTAAATTTACATACTGCATACTCAAGGTACTTTGGCTACCTAAAGAGCACATACACACATGCCCAAGATATTTTTCCTACCAAAAAATTCACACAAGCATATTCAAAGTATTTTGGCTACCTAAATTATATTTTATGCATATTCAAGTATTTTTGCTACCTAAATTACGTATGTGCATATTCAAGCATTTTGCTACCTAAATTATATTTTATGCGTATTCAAGTATTTTTGCTACCTAAATTACGTACAAATTAACAAGGTAAATTTACATACAAATTAACAAGGTATTTTGTTACCTACATTAAAAGGTATTTTTGCTACCTAAATTAACATTCAAATTAGCAAGGCATTTTCGCTACCTACATTGACAAGGTATTTATGCTACCTAAATATATAATTTTTTGTGAGGTATTTTGGCCACCTAACATGCAACATATATACACTTTATGAGGCATTTTTGCTACCTAACCTTTATATACACACATTCAAGTATTTTTGCTACCTAAATTACATATGTACATATTCAAGTATTTTTGCTACCCAAATCAATAAATTAACAAAGGTATTTTGCTACCTAAATTACATATATACATATTCAAAGGTGTAAATCAATAAAGGTATTTTTGCTACCTAAATGAATAAATCAACAAAGGCATTTTTGCTACCTAAATTAATAAGGAAAATAACAAAGGCATTTTTGCTACCTAAATTAATAAGGAAAATAACAAAGACATTTTTGCTACCTACTCTACACCTTTATGTTCATGATGAACAACATTTCTAAACATCTAGGTGTAAGGAAAACAACATGGTGCAGCCCCAAAATTGAATGCTGTCCTAAAGGAAAATCCTCACCACCATGCTCTCATCTTTATGTTCTCTTGCATTCAAAATCAAAGCGTGGTGTTCCTAGGCCTAAGTCCTATTTTGGCACCTATCATACTTTCTAAAAGTCGTCCCTAAACTCAACAACGAAAGCCACCTATGCCCAAGTTAGTCCCACAAACAAAACTCACAAAATTATGCTCACATGCCATTGAGGCATTTCATCGAGCACTTGGTGGGCGCATGTTTAGGCATGAATAGCAAGGGAATGGGGGCAATGTGGCATGCCCAATCACTTCAGACATCATTAGAGGCCTAAGGTCCTCTCACACAACCCTCCAATTCGAAAAAACAAACACAAATCCAAACATACATTGCTTCTCGGATTCAAGCAAAAACATGCAACTTAGAGCACCAAAATACATCAATGGAAAGCTAGAGAGCCAAAGAATGAGGTACTTACTTGTTGGGGGTGAACAACAACGCAAAATGGAATAAAAAACATAGAGAAATGGTGACCTAGGGCTGGAAAACCGCAAGAATCCGTGAGCCTTCATTTTTTGAATGAGGGGGGGGGGGAGTTTTGGGTGAAGAAAACTCACCCTCCCCCTCTTTTTAAGCTATCTCGTGCAGGGGGTGCTCGCCCAGGCGAGCTAACCCTGTGCATTTTTTTTTTGCAAAACTTCTTTGCAAAATATTAACTACCCTATGGGTTCACGTTTGTTTATTTTAATACCTAAGTTTGCAAGCAAACTAAGCATATTTAACTATGACTTAAGAAAAAAGGATGAATAGATAACAAGCAAGAATTTAAAGGGTACTAGACTGCCTCCTAGTAGCTCTTCTTTAGCGTCTTGAGCCGAACGTGGGATGATGATTTGTTGATTACGGGCCTAGCATCTACTCGTACCCGTCCCTAAGTCTTCTGAAAACAGGAAATGGCACCACGCAGTAAAACATGACTACGCTACCACTTACCTTGGTTTATCTTTGTCTTGAATTTGGCGCGATATTGACCATCTCTTGAAACAAATCTTTTCCTGTCCTTCGATTCATAGGATAAAATTATGCATATGCATGCATATGCGTGGGCAATTCAAGTGCAATGACTCAAACAAACGTTCATTATGTTCAATTTTATTTAAGTGCTTGTGGCACCCCTATAGATCGAGCGAGATGGCTCAGACCATAAAGGGAAAGTGCATTTTAAAGCAATAACAGCCACAACGCAAGGGTTGAATAGCGAATCACCAATCCAAAGTTCATTAGATGTTACGATCAAAGTTTACAAAGGGCAGAAAAACTTTGGGGAGCCTCGGAGTATAACCACGCAGTGACCCTCCTAGTTGCCCCAAGTGCTAAGCATAGTATTGCTTGACGATATCGGCGTTCACAGGTGAAGGAAACTCCTTATCATCCATGTTGGCGAGCACCAGTGCTCCTCCAGAGAATGCCTTCTTTACGATGGAAGGCCCTTCATAGTTTGGAGCCCACTTTCCCCTATTGTCCTTTAGGTCTTGGGATACCTTCTTCAGAACAAAAGCTCATATCTTTTTAACTTCCCCCCACAATCTCTTTCTCTCTCCTCACCCTAAACACTGAATTGTCACCATCACTCATCATTACATCTTTTCACGCTTAAACCTTCTGCAACCCCTTTCGCATTTTCTCTCAGAACCCTCTCTGCATCCTAACCTTTCTTCTTCTCAAATAGCTAGAAATCTCCTAACCCAAAAACAATGGCCAAGAAATAGAACCAATCCCAAGCTGTGCAAGCCGCCTGAGACTTCACGAACAATCCAACCTCTATATTGTCTGAGGAAGGTTCCTGATCAAGGTCGTACCCGAATCAAATAAACATTAAAATGTAGTAACTAGGAAGTGATCCTAGGTCATTTCCCAATGAGCAATGATACACCAAATGTTCATGACAGATAGTAGGAAAATAGTAACGAATTGGGGGGGGGGGGGGGGGTTGTTTGCTTTTGTAAATTAAACAGCGAAAAATGTGAATTAGAAAATATCAGAATTAAAATACGTCGCTTCCCCTTGATTCACAAGCAAGTCTCTTATCCTAGGTTGCGAGAATTTATCCTTTATCAGTTCAACCACTTAATCCAACCCTAAATTAAATTACTAAGCGAAATTCAACATAAGGCATTCATTATGTGATTAAGCAACACATACACCAATTCCTCATAAACGATCATTAAGCATGAACGTAAATTAAGCGCAGAGACAATTAATCAAGCACTAAGCATGCATGAATTAATAGCAACAAATTCAGAGTAATTAGTGAAGAGGAAAAACTAAACAAAATTTAATAGTAATAATAGAACCTCAAAGAGAACTGTGCTTGATCCCAAGAGAAAACAACGCTGGAGACTTAGCCTTCCATTAATCAATAAAGAACGAAATTATGGATTGAAGAACAAATTTTATTGCTGAAACGAAAAGTAAAAAAAACTGGAATTGCAAAACAAAAAAATGTCTAAGAAGAGAAGCCTAAAACTAAAAACGAAAACAGGAGAGAGAGAAGAGAGTGGCTAAACTAGAACCTTGGTGCTGTTATATAGTTTTCCAGCCCCAAAGATTACAAATTTGTTTTAAGTCCAAGCCCATAAAATAAAATCTAGACAAGATAAGATTTGATAAAATATAATCTAGATGAAATAAAATCTAAATAAGATAAGATAAGATAAGATCTAGATGAAATAATATCTAGATTAGATAAAATCTAGATAAGATAAGATTTGATCTAGATAAGATAAGATTTGATAAAATTGTCTGCTCTCTTCAAGTTCAAGCCCAATTCTAGATTCAAGCCCAATTGCATATAATTCTCCTGAAATTAAATTAAAAACACAAAATTAGTCCAATAGGCCCAAATGATAAAACTGCATAATTAATTTGACAATTAAGACTAATCAGTAATTAAAATGGTGCAAAAAGGGTTAAGAAATAGGAGAAAATAATGGCACATCAGTTCCCTTGTTCAGATTACCAGGCCAGCACCCATTACCATTCTTGTTGCCAACATTGCAAAGAAGGACAAGGAACCAAGAGTCCACATCGAGCATTTCTTTGATATCAACTCTCTGGAAAACCTATATCATTAAAGCTCATATTTTGCTTTGTGGCATTAACCACTTCTTTGAATTCCTAAAAGTGGTAGTGCCTGAACTTATCCATGAATTCTGAAGAACAACAAGGATTCATAGAAATGAAGATGTTGGAGGTTATTTCGCAGGCAAAGTGCTTGAAATAAAAATGAATCTCTTGGTTAAAACTATTGCTCAAGCCATTGGCTGCGAGCGTTGAGGAATAAAGTTCATGAATAGCTGGGGAGATGAACTTGACGATCACATTGGGTATTCTTTGTGGGGACTTAACTAGGCTAAGATTCCGATACACTATGGAACACTACTGAGCAAGGCAAAAATCTTCCAGCAAATAGTTAGCAAGGCCATTATTCACAAGCAAGGATCAAAGGACTTCCTATCCAATGCTCACAAGTTCATCCTATATAACCTCATGGAGTGCACTTCGTTTGACTTGCCCTAGATTCTTTTCAATTGCTTTGCTATTAAAGTTATGAAGGGCAAGAGCATAGGGTAGGATATATGTAACACCCTGAAATATTACTAGTCATAAATCGATGTTTAATTGTATTTATTGTATTATTTGACTATATGATTGACTTGAATGAGTGGAGGTATGGCTTGAATTAGTCATGTGTGAATTTCTTGATGTGGATGTTGAGTTATGTGGAATTTTGTTGAGCTAAGTTGAAATTATGAGATTTTAAATTTTACCTAAACCTATTCCAGTAAAATCACGATCTTAGATTCGTTAACCGCTGGATCGTCTTCAAATTTTTTCTGGAGCTTCCTAAGACAAGTTTCCACAGTCTGACCGTTGGGATTTTGTAAAAACTTTTGGTGTCTTGCTAAACGAGAAGGGCACACTAAGCACAATTCCAACCTGAGAGGAAATTGCGCTGAGCGAGATTTGGCCCGTTAAGCGAGCCCTAATGTAGAGGGAGTTGTGCTAAGCCCAAATTCTCGGGCTAAGCGTGAAAAGTGGACTCCAACTTAGCGAGATGAGCTCGCTAAGTGAGATCTGTAGATTATAAATACGTTCTCAGTGTGAAAAACACGAATTTTCACTCTCCTCTTTTCCAAAACGCCACCCAAACCCTAAAACCTCATTTTTCCACCACCCACGACCACAGTGGCCGCCGCGAGCCGCCGTTGCTTGCCATTGAACCCCTACACCAAGAGGAACACTTTAATTGGAGCAGAATCCTCCTTATGGATTCGGTAGAGAAAATCCCCCAATCCTCCATTTCATAGCTTGTTCGAGGTAATCTTGATTTCTAAACCCTTCTCCTAGTTAGTTTGAGTTCCTCTTAGTGTCTCTTGTGTGTTGGGTACTATAATAGGGTGTTTTACACTTCCTTTGAAAAACCCTAGAGAATGAGACATTGTAAAAGTTATCTTTTTACAACATTGGTGCTATTTTTGTGACCTTCACTGAACCCCGGTCACATTAGTGTGATCGGAATTTCAAAATGATGTTTCATTTTTGTAGAATCCGAAACACCCCTCAGCCCTTTTATGTTTTGACAGGGGTATTTGACCCTGAATGTTGTCATTACCTTGTTTTTGAAATCTATATTAAATTTCCTTCAATTTGGCATATAGAACCTTGCGTTTGGACTGACAAGCGGGAATGAGAGAGAGGCCTCTGAGCGACGTAAAGAGGAACTAAAGGAGAGCTCACAATAGGTGAGGGGAGTTTACTATAGTTTATAGCTTTTAATGCGATAGTTGGGGTTAGGGAACCTAACTATGGGGATATATGACTATCCCTACTGTATGCTGGTTTTCAAGAAAACAATGTTTTTGACTAATGGGATGCGACATATCTATTATTGATTAATAACATTACTATTAGATTTGTGTGGTCTGAAGACCTGGGGAGTGTGAATCTCAGGCATGAATTGTATATGTATATGCGGAGTGTGACTTACTGATGATATTTCTATTTATGACATTAATTGAGATGATATGATGTTGATGTTGAGAGTGATATAGAGATGAAATGTTGATGATGTTATATTGTGTATGTTCATGGGGGGGGTGCAGTGAACTTGTTGGATATCCCTGGTGGGGGAAATAGAGTGGTTAAAGAGTTTTAAGAATCTCTGGAGGGGGATGGCTTAGAATCTTTAATTACCCACGGTCAGTGCACTTGATGGTGCCCATGTTTCATACGTTGTATGTTGTGTATGTTCATGGGGGGTGCAGTGACCTTGTCGGATGTCCCTAGTGGGGGGAAATAGTGTGGTTAAAGAGTTTTAAGCATCTCTGGAGGGGATGGCTTAGAATTTTTAATTCATCCATGATCAGTGCACTTGATGGTGCCCATGTTTCATACGTTGTATGTTGTGTATGTTCATGGGGGGTGCAGTGACCTTGTCGGATGTCCCTGGTGGGGGAAAATAGAGTGGTTAAAGAGTTTTAAGCATCTCTGGAAGGGATGGCTTAGAATATTTAATTCATCCATGGTCAGTGCACTTGATGGTGCCCATGTTTCATACTTCATATGACACGGAAATAGTATAAACTTTATCAGTAAGTGCTTGTGGTTTCTCGTGAGGAGGAATACTTGTACTAGGGGGTATGTCACTCGGTTTGGAACTCCCTTGAGACTCAGGCCGATCACCATGGGGGGGGGGGGGAGTTGCCTGTGCACGACAGGGTGACCTCGACATTTACTGCCTAATTTTCCTAAGTGGGAGTGTCGTGTGAACACGCTTAGGCTATTTCCTCGGGGATGGTACCACATTGCATTTAAGAGTTGAGGTCAAGTGCATGCATCATACTGAGCATGATTGATTGGAACTATGGACTGATGATGACTATTTGTTGAGTGTGTGTTGGACAAGTGAATGTTTGTGTAAGCTTATGATATTTGTTAATATTTTCTTACTAATTGTGGTTATTTGATTTTTGTATTAATTTCTTTTATAATAAACTCACCCCTCGCAATTTTTGTACTGTGTGGTTGGTACCTATGATGATCGCGAACCATTGTTCGTGGGAGCAGAATGACAGCAGTAGAGGACGAGAAGTGAGATTCTTTTGTGGAGCAGCCGAGCCGATGTGATGACATTGGGATTATTTTGGGAGAGAGTTGTGTTTTGTTAATCAACTCCTCCATAGCTGGTTCCGTAATTCTTTTTGTTGATTTGAAGATGTAAATCACAAATTTAATTATATGTATGAACAAATTTACTTTCCATTATGTGTATGATGTGTATTGAGTCACTATTAACGGAGTTTTCATTTAAAAATTGAAATTTCTTGCGATTTAGAGTGGTGATATCGTAGTGACGAGGCGGGTCGTTACAATATATACCATAGTGTTGTTCTCACTAAGGTATTTGAAATCCAAGGAGTTATAACAAAAATTTTGTATGAAACACCTAAAGATATGCAAGAAAAAATCTACAGGATTGGGTGTTTCTCCCAAAACAGAAAGCATTCAACCAAGAAAACATCTCTAAGATGAAACTTCTTGATGATGGATCCTTCCAACAAGTTCCCAAGGTGATTGTCTCCATACTTGCTGAACTTTAACAAAATTTTGGACTCAACACTAAATGGAACGATCAGTTGGACGAAGTCTAGGAAAAGGTTGCTAACGAATAGAGGATGGACGAAGAAGAAGTTGCTCAAGCTTAGCAAAGAATGAAGAAAAGGATGGACGCAACTTCGTCCAAGGCTGGACCTCCTCAACAATGTCTACCTCCTACTCTAGTTTTCCCCAAGGCAACAGGTGTAATGGCAAATGTCTCCAAGAAGCCTGCACCTAAGAAGCAACAACAACCTTCTCCATCTGCCATAGGAAAAGGTCAACAACCATAACAAAAGCCTTCATCCACTGCCTAATGCCTAAGGGAACTTAGTGAGATTGAGAGTGAAGATGATATGCCCTTGATCTTCAGAAAGAGAAAATTTGCACCATTCACCTTGTCTGCTTTCAGCATCAAGGACCTCTTGCTAGAGACCCCAATCTCTTTGATGAAGACATCGCAAGGTTGTGGATCCATATCGCCTTTCTTTCTGAGAATAATTTAAACATTCTATCATACCCTAATTTCGTCTGGGAACTATCATGCACTAATGTTTTGATTCTCGCTAACCTGAAGGTGTTGTTCGACACTAGTTTTTGCACAAGGTGTGAGATCGTTCGACATTTTGGTCAAGGATGCAAAAAATACCCAAGGGGAGGGGCAAAATTGTCATTTCAGGCAATTTTGTGGACCCTAGCTCACCCAGGCTAGCCTCTGGCTTGCCTGGGTCCCCAATTTGCTTAGGGCTGAAGGAACCAGCTCGCCTAGGCGAGCCAGTTTCTTCAGGACTAAGCATCAGCTCGCCTAGGCGAGCTGCCATAGTCCCTAATGTCCTCATTTCCTATAAATAGGTGTGAGGGAGGCTGAGGAAGGGGTTGGACATTCAACATTGAGAGGTTTTTGAGATAAATCAGAGAGAAGAAGAAGAAAGAAGATAAAAACGAGGCCGAGGCGCTGCTGAATTGCAACTATAATCAACTTCTACGTCATTCTTCTTTCGTTAGTCAGTTAGTTTTTGTTTTAAGGATTTGGATATGGTCTATTCGCCCTTAGGGGTCCTCTTTGTTGTTTTGTTAATCTTCATCTCCTTCTTCTATCATCAATAATCTCTTTTCTTCTTGTAAAGTAAATTTCAACCAATCATTAGTGTCGTAAATCATCTTTTTAAAGAGATTGAAAGTAAATGAATAAAACCAAGATGAAATCAACATATAACTGAATTTCTTTTCATTAAAGTCACTTGAGATCGTTCAAGGTCCAACGCCTTAACAGCCTCTTTTTGTTCTTGTTAGTTAAAAATGAATCTTTCAAAAGCCTAAAATAAACTCAACATGCAACTTTCTCGCTTTAAAGAACTATGTAGGTCTGAATTTGTCATCGCACCTAAGGATACATAGGAGCAAGGGCAACACCCTTGTCGACCCCAAAAAATTAAAAAAATATTAAAAAGGAAAATAAATAATATTGAAGTCACGTTTTTACACACTCAATTAAAGGTTGTCGTCCCTTGTGACGGGCGGGTGGGGTGCTAATGATGCAATCCTACCCCCAATGGCATTGGATAGAAGACTCCAAGAAGATTGGGCCAAAGATGCAAGAGAAGGCCCTAGAGTTCTCATGAGCCTTAGGGTAGATTTCGGGCCCATGGGCTAAGTATGAGCCTGCTTATCTTTGTACATATTAGATTAAGGTTTCATTATTTTTTTTGGCCTTGTATTTAGGGCTCCATAATATAGGTAAGGTACCCTAGAAATATAGGATTTTTCAGCCCTTGTATTTTAGGGCACCTAGACTAGCTTTTGTATTAGGGGTAGTTTTGTAATTTCACGTGCACTAAGTGAATATTTGATGTGTGTGTTCGGAAATAAATTTAATTGAATTGGTAGAAGCCCAATCCAATTAAATTTTAGAGGGGGAGGTAAGCATTTGCTTACTACACCCCATTGCCACATCATATAGTCACACTTTGTGCATGTCCTTCATGCTTTACATGCCTCATGACACCTAAGCACACTTAGTGGAGAATCTTGGATTAGTGGACTGAACCATAACTAAAATTCACTAATCATAATTAGTGAAATTTTGGCTCCAATGTTTGGCTCCACAAATTCAATTTCAAATTCAAGTGAAATTTGAATTAAAATTCAAATTTCCCTCCAATTTTGTGTGACAATAAATAAAGATCATGTGTGTGCATTTTTTCAACTTTGATCATTTGAAAATTAAACTTCAGATTTCAAAGCTCTTTTAGAGCACAAAATTCTGTGCTCTTCTCTTCCTCTCCTTTCATTCATCTCCTTCTTCCTCCAAGCTCTTATCCATGGCCTCCTATGGTGGTGAGCTTCTTCTAGACTCATCTTTTCCTTGAAGTGGCGTCTCCTCTCTCTCTTCCTTCTCCATTCCGCTGCCATTCATCTTCCAAGAAGCAAAGGAATCCATTGATGAAGAAGATCCTAGGCCTACAAGCTGTAGAAGCAAATGACTTTGATGTTTTGATGATGATCATGATGATTTGATGCAAATGATGCAAATGCGCTTTTCAAGTTTAAATTCAAGACAATGATTCAAGAATACAAGACACAACATCAAGATGATCACTAGTATTTTAGGAAGGGAATTCCTAATTGATATAGCAAAAGGTTTGGCCAAGTAATTTAAGTTAAAAAGTGTTTTTCAAGAGATTTATTCTCTGGTAATCGATTACCAGAGGATGTAATCGTTTACCAGTGGCCAAAAATGGTTTACAACAGCTACTAAATATTTGAATTCAAATTTTAGACTGTGTAATCGATTACACAATATTGGTAATCGATTACCAACAGTTAATAAACATTTTAATTCAAATTTTAAAAGCTGTAATCGATTACCAGAGGAGATTTTCAGAAAATTATTTCTAAGAGTCACATCCTTTCAAATGGTTTTTACATGGCCACCAAAGGTCTATTTATATGTGACTTGCAACACGAATTTGCTCAGAGTTTTTCACAACAACAAGTCTTATTCTCTCAAAGAGCAAAAACATTTTATCCTCTTAAGAATTCCTTAGCCAATACACTTGCAGTTCAATAAGGAATTAATTGAGTGCTCAGATTGTACAATCTATCTCTTTCAAGAGAGATTCATTCTTCTCTTCTTTCTAAACTGTCAAAGGGGATTGAGAGACCGAGGGTCTCTTGTTGTAAAAGAATTCTAAACACAAAGGAAGGATTCTCCTTGTATGTTCAGAACTTGTAAAAGGATTTTACAAGATAATGGAACTCTCAAGCGGGTTGCTTGGGGACTGGACGTAGGCACAAGGGTGTGGCCGAACCAGTATAAATCCGAGTTTGCACTTTCTCTTCCCTTAAACTCTTTTATTTATTATTGCTTTATATTTATATTCAGATTGTTCTATTTGAATCATTATTTAAGAGTTCATTTTTAAGGGAATTTGTAACTTGCATTGAAATTGAAATAGAATTTTAATTGGGGAAATAGTTTGCAATATCTTAATTCAACCCCCCTTCTTAAGATATCTGAGGCCACTTCTTTTCAAAATTTGCAGAACCCTCTTTTTGGTTTTTTTAACATTTTCCTCGAATAAACGTTGGTGGTAACTCCACTCATTTCCTCCATAGGACACGAACCTTTTGGCTTTTCGCCCCCACCCCTGTTGTAGGGTAGGTTGTGACACATTCAAAGAAGAATGGACACGAAATTCCAACCTGAGATTGATCGGACGAAGTTACCTCTTGAAGTTGAAGAAGAAGAAGTTACCTGTCCCCCGTCCAAGCACCAAGAGCCTTATGTTGCGCCCAAGGCTTTTAAGAAGGATCCACCAAAAGGGATCGAAATTCTTCCTCCTCCAAAGTGGAAGTGTGATGTGCCATTATTTTCTCCTATTTCTTAACCCTTTTTGCACCATTTTAAGTACTGATTAGTCTTAATTGTCAAATTAATGAGGCAATTTTATTATTTGGACCCATTCAGCTAATTTGATGTTTTTTTAATCTAATTTCAGGAATTAATGAAGCATTGGGCTTGAATCCAGAATTGGGCTTGGACTTGAAGAGGACAGACTATTTTATTTTACAAAATTTTATCTTATCTATACTTTATCTTATCTAGATATTATTTAGATTTGATCTCATCTAGATATTATTTCATCTAGATCTTATCTTATCTTATCTAGATTTGATTTTATTTTATTTATGGGCTTGGATTTAAAACATATTTGTAAGCTTTGGGGCTGGAAAACTATATAACAGCACCAAGGTTCTAGTTTAGGCTCTCTCTTCTCTTTTTTCTTTATTTTCATTTTTGGAATTCCAGTTCTGACTTTTCGTTTTAGCAATAAAATTTTGTTCTTCAATCTATAATTTCGTTCTCTATTTGATTAATGGAAGGCTAAGTCTCCAACGTTGTTTTCTCTTGAGGATCAAGCACAGTTCTCTTTGAGGTTCTATTATTACTGTTAAATTCTGTTCAGTTTTTCCTCTTCACTAATTACTCTGAATTTGTTGCTTTTAATTCATGCATGCTTAGTGCTTGATTAATTGTCTCTATGCTTAATTTACGTTCATGCTTAATGATCATTTATGAGTAATTGGTGTATGTGTTGCTTAATCACATAATGAATGCCTTATGTTGAATTTTGCTTAGTAATTTAATTTAGGGTTGGATTAAGTGGTTGAACTGATAAAGGATAAATTCTCGCAACCTAGGATAAGAGACTTGCTTGTGAATCAAGGGGAAGCAACGTGTTTTAATTATGATATTTTCTAATTCACATCTATTCGCTGTTTAATTTACAAAAGCAAACAACCCCCCCCCCCCCCATTCGTTACTATTTTCCTACTATCTATTATGAACATTTGGTGTATCATTGCTCATTGGGAAACAACCTAGGATCACTTCCTAGTTACTTCATTTTAATGTTTATTTGATTCAGGTACGGCCTCTATCAAATTTGGCGCCGTTGCCGGGGAGCAGTGTCCAAAGATTCATAATAGCTAGTGTCGTGTTAGTGTTTAATTCTTTTGTGTTGTGTTAGTATTGTTTAGTACCTTGTTATTTTGTTTATTGTGTGTTCTGTTTTAGTTTTTCTATTCAACGCTTCCCCTGTTTTAGTTTTGGTGTTTTGCTGTGAATAGTGTTTTGCGACGGATTTAGCGACCACTTTTGTTGAATAGAACACTTGCTGGAAAACAGGGTAGTAGTGGAAATCCCTTAGCGACAGATTCTTGAGACCACCCTTGCTGAATTAATTTGGATTTTTTGTTTTGGTAGCTATAGTTGTTATTTTTGGCTGAATTGTTTTGTGGTCACTTCTTTTAATCCATATTTTTTGGGAAAAATAGTTGGAGCCCTTAGTTTGGTCAGATTTGAAACTTGCAAAAAAGTAGCAAATTTGATTTTTGTCAAAACTTCAAACAACCATAACTTTTGCTCCGGTTATCAGAATCACAATTATTATATATGTATTTGGGGTAGAAAAAAGTTTCCCTTGACGTGGCAGCCAGTCATAGGCCGGCTGAGGTCTCCTTCTTCCAAAAATTGCGATTCTGTCAAAAGTTTTTTTATTTTCCAAGTATTATTCTCTTATTTTTCTTAACTTGTCATTTTTAGCTTCTATAGTTAGACTTTGAATTTCTGTTTGAAATTTTTTGTGCTATTTTCTCATCATTTTATAAGATTGCTCACAAAATTTCAAGTCATTTGGATATCATTTAAGGGTAGTTGTAGTTCAAACCTACACTGTTACTTGCATAAGAAGGCACCTAGTTGTGCATGCTGAATATAGTGTATGACTAGAGGAAATCCATCTGACTTACAACCCTTTGATCCTGAGATAGATAGGACATTTTATAGATTAGTTAGACATCATTTAGTACCTTTTGAGCATCCTGAGCATTCTGTTATTGGTGATTTGGAGCATTATTGTTTTGAACATTCTGATTTTGAACATTTTGAGAACATGGCACAACCTCCACCCCGTGAGAGGACTCTAAGGGAAATGGTTGCACCTGATTTCACCTACGAAAGCTTGTGCATCCAATACCCTGATGAGGATGTCCCATATGTTCTTAAAACTGGACTGATCCATTTGCTTCCAAAGTTTCATGGCCTTCCAGGTGAAGACCCACACAAGCATCTGAAAGAATTCCATAATGTCTGCTCCACCATGAAACCACCAGATGTCCAGGAGGATCACATATTTTTGAAGGCCTTTCCTCATTCTTTAGAGGGAGTGGCAAAGGACTGCTATATTACCTTGCTCCAAGGTCCATCACGACCATCAGAAAGGATATTTCAGGTATTAGACAACTCAGTGGAGAGAGCCTATATGAATACTGGGAGAGATTTAAAAAATTATGTTCCAGTTTCCCTCACCACCAGATTTCAGAGCAGCTTCTTCTCCAATATTTTTATGAAGGACTCAGTAACATGGAGAGAAGTATGATAGATGCTGCCAGTGGTGGAGCCCTTGCTGAAGCCAGAAATTTAATTGAGAAGATGGCTTCAAACTCCCAGCAATTTAGTGCCAGAAGTGATGCTATTGTCATTAGAGGAGTGCATGAAGTAGCCACGAATTCATCTTCATCAGCCGAGACTAAGAAACTTGAAGGTAAACTAGATGTCTTGGTTAACCTGGTAAACCAACTGGCCATGAATAAAAAATCTGCACCTGTCGCCAGACTCTGTGGTTTATGCTCCTCTGCCGACCACCACACAGACCTTTGTCCTTCTGTGCAACAATCTGAAGCAATTGAACAGCCTGAAGCTTATGTTGCAAACATCTACAATAGACCTCCTCAACCTGAGCAGCAAAATCAGCCACAACAGAACAATTATGACCTTAGATGGTCGAATCCTTCACAACAGCAGCAACAACAGCCTTATTTTCAAAATGTTGTTGGCCCAAGCAGACCATACGTTCCTCCACCAATCCAGCAACAACAACAACAACAACAATAGCCCCAGAAACAACAAACAGTTAAGGCTCCTCCGCAACCTTCCCTTGAAGAACTTTTGAGGCAAATGACTATGCAAAACATGTAGTTTCAACAAGAGACTAGAGCCTCCATTCAGAGCTTAACAAATTAGATGGGACAATTGGCTACACAGTTAAATCAATAACAATCCCAGAATTCTGATAGATTACCTTCTCAATCTGTCCAGAATCTCAAGAATGTGAGTGCCATTACATTGAGATCGGGAAAGCAGTGTCAAGAACCTCAACCAACAAATGAACCTTCCTGTCATACCCTAATTTCGTCCGGGGACCATCCGTTTGTTGGGATGCGACCCTTGTTTGACCACTTCAAGGTACTTGGCACCCATCGTTAGGCAATGCGTGAAGTTTTGTGACATGCCAGAAGTCGAAAGAAAGCATTGTTGCACAATCCGTGAGGTTCCGTAACATGCCGGAAGTCAAAAGGAAGCATTGTTGCACAATTCGTGAAGTTCCGTAACATTCCGGAAGCCAAAAAAGGGATGATTACATAATCCGTAAGGTTCTGTGACATTACGAAAAGAAAACAAGTATCGTTATGATATTCGTAAAGTTCCGTAATGTTACGGAAAAAGAATCAACAAAAAAGGCAGTGGGTGTATTTAGTAAACAGGGGGGTGCAAATAGCAACCAGGCCCACTTGGGCCTTCAAGGAAGTTCCCCAGAAGGCGGTGCCTTCTGGAGGAAGCAACCTAGCTCGCCTGGGCGAGCTGGGTGGCAAGCTCTGAGAATCACTTAAAATTAGTGAGAAAAATTGTTTCCGTGAAGAAAATCCAAGTCGAGGCGCTTCCGTAACGCTTCCGAGACGTTTCCGTGGAAGATTTTGCGAAGATTTTCAACCGTTCTTCGTCGTTCTTCGGTCTTCAACCGGTAAGTTCCCGAAATCAAACTTTTCAATTCATTCTATGTACCCTTAGTGGTCCTCATTTGTTTCGTGTGCTTTTATTTTTATTTCATTTACTTTTCGTACCCCCTTTTGACGTGCTTTAGTCATTTATTTAAGTCATTTTCTCGCCTAATCAAAAATAAAAATAAATTTCCACCGATCATTCATATTGTGACACCTTTTAATTTTTGTTAAAATGAAATCTGACCGTTCGGTCATGCCGTAACCACGTTTAAAACAAAAACGAGGCAAAATAATAATATAATAATCAAAAAATATCTTTTAGTAAAATAATAATAAAAAATCAATCGGACGTTTTTCTTTGGGATTTTTTCTTTCTTAATCGAATTGACTAATAACCAAAGTGAAACTAAGGCTAAAATCAATTCATAAATCAAACTTTTGTCATCACCTAAAAAGGCCATTTTTAAGGTCCAACACCTTAAAATGGTCTTTTTCGCCTTTATTGGTTAAACGTAGATTTCTAAAAAGCCTAAAATCAACACGTAGTTTTATTACCTCTTGCAAAAAATAACAAGAGATCATTAATGGTCCAATGCCTTAATATTTTCTCTCCTTTCAAAAGAATCGAAAGATTGTTTAATGGTCCAACGCCTTAAATGACCTTTCATTCAATAAAAACATATTTTGCAAGAAAAATAGGATAAAAACAATTTAACCAATGTTTGGTTCTCAAAGAACTACGTAGGTCTGATTTCCTTATCACAAATTGAGGAATACGTAGGAGCAAGGGAAACACCCTCGTCGACCACAAAAAGATAAAAAATATAAAAGGCATAAAAAGACATAAGAACGTGAAAAGGGGGGAGATAACATAAATTGAAGTCATATTTACACATTTGATTAAAGGCTGCCGTCTCTTGTGACGGACGTGTGGGGTGCTAATACCTTCCCCGTGCGTAAATACAACTCCCGAACCTTTCACTTAATGTTCGTAGACCACATCTTTTTCGGTTTTTCCGAAGTTTTCCTCAAATAAACGTTGGTGGCAACTCTGCTCGTATTCCTTTCTTGGAAGACGCACCCACGAGTCACGCGTCGCCCTCCCGCCGAAGGGTAGGTTGCGACAGTTGGCGACTCCACTGGGGACTGTGTTTAGAGAGTTAGGCCATTTAATCTTGTGCAATGTTTTCTCATGACTTTCTCCTTTGTTGGTTTCCCTTTATCTTTCTTATGTTCTTGTGTATATAAACTCTTTTGATGCTTTTAGTGTGTTTTAAAATGTATGCATGAGGTAAATATTTATTCATTTGATGCACACAAACACCAACACTATTTGCACACACGGTGAGTTGAAAAAGGGCGATATACCCGGGTTCGTGGGAACTTAAGGAGTGAAGGTGAATCTGTGATCATGCTAGGTCTCCGACTTGCTTGATTACAGTGAACCCTCATCTAGAGTTTTTCTCTTTGACAACATATTGTTGCTAGTAGTCCCTACTGCTGCAATATGTTCTTCAAAGGGGATGATACCTCTAGAGACCATCAAGAGAGATATGACCACCTTGGGAATTATCATTAAAAGCCCTTTTAGCTCCCTCCCATATAGGTCCCTAAAATAGGGGCACGGAGCAAGCACGCTGCGTGCCATTTTTCACACTGCCATGCATGTAGTCAAAATGTCGTGTATCCCTATGATTATATTTGTTTGTGGATAGTGTCGTACTATGTACATTCCCATGTTGTGTCTTATCATGCACAGGTTTCGTCTTGATCCCCTCTCTTTGGCAAACCAACGGAAGGTCCGTGTCACCTTCTTAAATACATACGTCGGGCATCATGGTACCCCAAGACGTTGTATCTAAGGAGACAATTTCCCGGACTCCCGTATTCATAAAATTGCATCTGTGTTATATGCATTTCTTCATGCATTCATCCATTCCACCCATGATAGATGTGCGAGTTTTGATTCGCACTGGGTTTTTGTTTTGCTTTAGTAAACATGGGAACAAATCAAACTGGGAAAAGGTTTTATCAAGTCAAGATTAAGGGCCTAGATATCACCAGCATTAAGGAGTTGGGGCGGTTGATGGGAGCTCTCCAAATGCAAGCCTTCCGCAAGGCGACGGAAAGATATTAGATTTGACCATAGCAGAGATATCCACAGAAGCCATTGTATCACTCACCCAATACTATGACCAGCCCTTGAGATGCTTCACGTTTGGATACTTCTAATTAGTACCGACTGTTCAAGAATTTGAGGAGATTCTAGGATGTCCTCTTGGGGGGAAGGAAACTGTATCTTTTCTCCGGGTTTCTTCCCTCCTTGAGCAAGATTGCAGTTGTGGTCAGGGATTCGGCGAGAGGATTGGATCGTGTAAAGCAAACTCGAAACGGCATAGTGGGCCTACCATGGAAGTACTTAGAAGGCAAGGCAAGGGATATGTCGAATCAAGAGGAGTGGGTCCCGTTTATGGATGTATTAGCATTGTTAATCTTTGGGGTTGTTCTCTTTCCAAACGTGGACGGTTTGGTGGACCTAGCCGCAATTGATGCTTTCCTTGCATATCACCATAGCAAAGAAAGCCCGGTGGTAGCTATCTTGGTAGATTTATTTGACACATTTGACTGAAGGTGTGAGAAGAGTAGCGCACGAATCATCTGTTGTTTACCCGTTCTTTGTGTATGGTTGGTTTCGCACCTATTCCAACAAGACATAAGGCATCCATGTCCGCTCCGAAGAGAGAGACCAATCACGAACACATAGCATGGTCTTAAAAGAGGATTTAGCTGCTTGCTCAAGGTCCAAGAGAAGCTTGTCTCAGCATTTATGCGAGACAGAGACCAACATGTTAGCCATCGTCAGCAAGTACCAAGAAGAATTAAATCTAGCCACGGCCCACGAGCACAAAGTGGCGGATGAGTATGCCCGAGTGTACGCGGAAAAGGAGGCTAGAGGAAGGGTGATCGACTCATGGATGGACCGATTTGCTCTTACTTTGAACGGGAGTTAAGAACTTCCCCGATTACTAGCCAAGGCCAAAATAATGGCGGATACCTACTCCGTCCCCGAGGAGATCCACGGACTTCTCAGCTATTGTTAGCATATGATAGACTTAATGGCCCATATAATTAGAAACCGCTAGGAAGTTTGTATTGCCACTCAGATCTTGACTAGTTATAACTTTCTGAATAAAATGAGTTTATCCCACGTTTTTACTCCAAAAATCAGTGCGAATCAAAATACTCCCGCATTTTATCTCTAGCATGCTTTCATATCATGCACCGCATAAGCATCTCTTCAAGGCATCGTAATGAACATATTGTTCCTGCATTTGTCCGTTATCATATTCCAACATCACATTTTGCATGAATCATTGCATCATCATGCATATGCGTTCAACATACTTTTTTTTCTACAAACTGCATACCTTTTGTTTTCATGTTTGCTCATGCATGATCCTTGCGTTTTCCTCTGCAAAACAAAAACAAAAAAAGGAAGCATGAAAATTCATGATGCATTCTTAGTTGCATGTGTTAGGTACCATGAGCCAACCATGTTGGGATCATAAACCCATTTCTAAAAAAAAGACAACAAAACAAAAATACCTAATGCATGGTTAACTAAGAAAAGATGTTTATTCGGGCATCTCAATTTCATAATTACATTTTCCATGCATAGCTTAAGTATGCTCGAGTCATTCATCTCTGTGAAATGTTGTCAAATTATTGGCAATTGAAATTGTCATTCCTTGGATTACGGGGTTGAACCAAGCTCATGCTTTTACGAAAAAGGTTCATTAAGTCAAGTTGAAGTATGGAAGTAACCAACATGCAAATTAGGGCAAAAGATGGATCGGGTTACATCGCTGTTTTGTTTACTGCCAAACGCATTTAGGATTGTTGATGTCCTTGTTACTTCCAGTTTCACCTTGACAAAGATGTCATGGACCATGTTGAAAATCTAAATTGATTCAACCCCATGTCCTACGTAAAAATTCACAATACTTCAACTGTGCATCATTCACATACATCTATGCTTTTCATTGGTTGCATTGCTCATTGCATTCTTTCCTTGAAAAAAAAACAAAAAAATGAACTTAATCATTGTCATTAAAAAGAAAAGAACACACTTTACGGCGCCCTTACTGAACTCATGCTAGAGCTAGAGCAATGGATAAAGTAGAGGAGGTGTAAGAGCAGATGAAGGCCGACATGGAGGCCATGAAAGAGTATGAAGAAGATAATGGAAGCCAATGCGGTTGCAGTTGCCGCTACCAGCGTTGTTGCTAAGGTGAACCTAATGCCCCCATCTGGCCTCAAGCAAATGAATCATCCAACCTCAGATATGATGGGCAAAGATTTGGGAAGTACGAACGGCCCCATGATGTGCAAATTCAAAACAAGCACACCTTCCCGCCATATGGCTCGCTTCCCAAGGAGGATGTCAATAACAACGCTCCCATACTCATTGAAAGCCAACAACCTCAATCTAATCATGCACATGTCTCTCAACCCATGGGGGAGACTCATGAAATGCCCCCCACAATCTAGCCGACTTCGAGCCTTGCCTCGGATATGCCACTGAAGGGTAAGCAGTTGGTGGTATACCCCTGCAAAACACTTTGGAGGGACCTCAGTATCACCCACAACCACACCCCTTGCATTCCACACCGGGTAAAAACCCTCATGCTATGGCAGAAATGGGAAAGTTGGATCATCTAAAGGAAAGGCTCAGGGCCATCGAAGGAGGTGAAGATTATGCCTTTGCTAGCCTAGAAGAGTTGTTCCTAGTATCCAATATCATCACCCCTCCCAATTTCAAGGTGCCAGACTTTGACAAGTACAAAGGGACTAATTGCCCTAAGAACCATCTAAAGATGTGTTGTCAAAAGATGGGGGCATACGCAAAAGATGAGGAACTGTTGATACATTTCTTCCAAGAAAGTCTTACTGGAGTAGCTGCTACTTGGTACACTAACTTGGAACCTTCCCGAGTCCATTCTTGGAAGGACCTAATGGTTGCCTTCGTTAGGCAGTATCAGTACAATTTTGATATGATTCCGGATAGGATACAACTACAGAACATGTGCAAAAAGGGGGCACGGATCTTTCAAAGAATATGCCCAAAGATGGAGAGACTTGGCAACTCAAGTGGCACCTACAATGACGGAGAAAGAGATGATCACAATAATAGTAGACACATTACCAGTGTTTTACTATGAAAAATGGTGGGGTACACACCTTCAAGCTTTGCGGATTTGGTCTTCGCCGGGGAAAGGGTCGAAGCGGATCTGAAAAGAGGCAAATTTAATCATCCTGCTTGGACGAATGAGAAAACCGAGGCAAATGAAGAGGGTGAGGATGAGGGAAAAACCCATGTTGTGACTGCCATTCCTATACGGCCAAATTTCCCACCAACCCAACAATGTCATTACTTAGCCAATAACAACCATTCTCCTTACCTACCACCCAGTTATCCACAAAGGCCATCCCTAAATCAACCACAAAACCCACCTTCCACACAACCAATGCTAAACACCACCTTTAGCATGAACCAAAACACCAACCAAGGAAGGAATTTTGCAGCAAAAAGCCTGTAGAATTCACCCCAATTATGGTGTCCTATGCTAACTTGCTCCATTATATACTTGATACTGCAATGGTAGCCATAACCCCTGCTAGGTTTCCTCAACCTCCATTTTTCCGAGGATACGACTCGAACGCAATGTGTGCTTATCATGGAGGAGCCTTGGGGCATTCCATTGAGCATTGTATGACCCTAAAGCGTAAGGTGCAAAGTCTAATTGATGAGGGCTGGCTGAAATTTGAGGAGAATCGCTTGTGAATCCTAACATTGACAAACAACACCACACATGGGGCAATTTTGAAAGCTGTTGTTAGATGTCTCTAATGAATCATCAGGATTTTTAAGTTTATGTCATTATTATAAACCACAGTTACAATGCTAAAATGGATGAATTTGACATCCTTGTCTCTCTCATCCTTTCACAAACACATATTTGCTTATTCAACTTCCACCGGAATGTGAGTGTAAGCCATTGGTTTGTTTGCTCAAAGCGACCTGCGCTCCTGAGTGTTGGCTTCCAAGACCGTTCAATCAGAGATTACTCGTCCTGCACGTTGGTGGGGTGCCGTAAACAACGAGTAAAGCAGAAAAGTTCAAAAAGAAAAAAAAAAGCATTTGATTGACTGTGTTTTCAAGTAAAAATATAGACATTCATGTGACCTCATTTTATCATTCCAGAAATTGTCTTTTTAGAGAGAAGTGAGTTATCAAGAATAGGAGTCATTTGACTTAATCTGCCGATTGAAAAAATCCTTCAACTATTTCTCGTCCTTGGAAAATTCTTTTTGCAAGAATCAACTGCTTCTTTCATTCTTCCTTGCTACTAGGTTGTGAAAACAAAGATGGATACCTCAGAGCCCTACACTGGGGCAATGAGGGGCATCGTGCATGAATCTCAAGTGAACCTAGGGGTAGATTAGAAGTCCTCACCCAATAGGTTCCTTGCTACAAGGTCATGACGAAAGACAATGATTGGTACCTCAAAGCCTTACACTGGGGCAATGAGGGGCACCGTGCATGAGCCTCAAGTAAACCTAGGGGCAGATTAGAAGTTCTCACCCAATAGGTTCCCAGCTACAAGGTCATGACGAAAGATAACAATTGGTACCTCAAAGCCTTACACAAGGGCAATGAGGGGCATCGTGCATGAGCCTCAAGTGAACATAGGGGCAGATCAAAAGTTCTCACCCGTCGATGTTTTTAAACAAAAAAAAAAGGGGACAAACCCTAGAATTTATATGGAATGATTAAACGTCAAACGGCTCCATTGCCGTCACTCCAAAATGGTCAAGTGACTAAATCAAACAGAACATACACTCTGAGGGAGTTCCCGGAGAGATTTGCAAAAGATAGGATAAGGTTGCATGAATTATCACCTCTTTCAAAAGGACAGTCAATCTGTGTTTTCCAAAAAAATTAAATTAAATCAAAATCAAAATCACAAAATAGGGAAAGAATGTCATTGTACAACTTTCCATTGCATTGCATTTTTATGGGAGATTGTTGATTCAGGTTTGAAGTCTTGAAGATTAGCCCTTAGGTTCTAGTTTCATGATTTTACAATGACAAACAAGTTTTAATAGATGTAGCATTTGTATTGTATGTTTTAAGACTAGGCATGTTGTTTGATATAGTTTGTTTTTCTTATATCAATGCTTAGTATGATTCGAATATGTTAGACAAGTGGATTGATCTCTAAGTTTCTTAGAAGCATTAAGTTCAACACTATGTAATCAATTAATAGGTTTTGTAATCCATTACAAAGTGTTAGAACAAGCAACAAAACCATCTTCAACTTGAAATTTTGTTAAAATCATCAAATTAATCGATTACCAGTTCTATAATTGATTATATGTGTCAGTTTTTGAAAAAGAAAGACACTATAGCTCAAGATAATCAATTACCATTTATTGTAATCGATTAAATGTGTCTAGAACTTAAGGAGCCCTCTGTGTGGTTGAAATAATCGATTACCACATTGATAATCGATTATTCTAGAAATCATAGAAGCATGAGAAGTTCTTTGTTTGAAACAAGATAATTGATTACCATTTCCTGTAATCCATATCACGTGTTGGGAAATGCGGAACAAGAGTGATTTTAACAAATTAATTGATTACCCAGTTTGATAATCGATTACCCAGTCTGATCAAGATTTATTCATTATTCATCATGATTTGATCATTCTTTGAAGAAGAGCTTAAAGATGTTGATCTACACATAAAAGTGTATTCAATCCAATTTTGATAAACATTGGTTTCTGATCTTGGTTAGGGTTACCAATGTTTTGTGTGAGGCTATAGGGTTTCAACTCCTATTCTTTCTCTTGTACGGTTTAAGGGAATAGTAGAATTTGGAAATTGCATGTACATGGTGTTTGTACTTGATTCTCTATTAGTGGAAGTTCTAAGGGGTCTAAGAACAACTAGATGTAGGTCCTCTTGAAGATTGAACCAATATAAATTCTAGATGTAGTGACCTTTCCCAAAGTCTACCAAGGCATTGAGGAGATTTTGGGGCCTCATCGAGTACTATAGGCGCTTTAAATGCAACTATGGGAAGATAGCTCACCCACTTACTAATTTGTTAAAATGAGGTAACTCTTAGTGGAAGGAAGACAACTATGAGGTATTTATAATATTGCAGAAAGCTATAACAACAGGCACGGTGTTGGCCATACTAGATTTTGGAAAACCTTTTTCTATCGAGTGTGATGCTTTGGGGAAGGGAATAATAGGAATACATACACAAGATAAAAAAGGCCTATAACTTTTTTTAGCAAAGCCTTGGCGAACTTGTCACTCACCAAATCAATGTACAAGAAGGAATTAATGGCCTTAGTCTTAGCTATTCAACATTATAGGCCTTACCTTTTGGGTCAGATATCCATGGTTTTTATTGACCAAAAGAGCTTAAGATACCTATTAGAACAAAGGGTCATGACACAAAATCAACAAAATTGGTTGTCCCAACTGGTTGGTTATGATTTTGGGATTGTTTGTAAAGTGGGGGCTTCAAATAGTGGCATAGGCATTGTCAACGCAAAATGAAGATAACGAATTGTGGCTAATTTCTAAGACCTATTGGCAACACATCAGTTATCGAAGAGGAAGTTAGGATTGATCCTACATTGACCAAAATGATTAAGGAATTAAAAAGGGATCCTAACTCTCACTCCCAATACACCCTATAACACAAAAGGATATACTATAAGAGAAGGTTTTTGCTAGCTAGCACAATCCTCAACATGGATTCCCAATCTTCTTCAGAAGTTTCACTCTCCCCCATGGGTGGGCCAAGGGTATACCGTAATTATCGCAGGCTGGCTCAATCACTGTTTTGTAGTTGCCTATCATGTTTTCCATCACAGCAAGTATCAAGCCGCCAGTCTAGCGAGGTTACTCCAGCCATTGCCTATTCCAAATGCTATTTGGGAAGACATCAATATGGATTTTATAGTGGGACTGCCAAAATCAAAAGGGTTTCATGAAATTCTAGTGGTAATTGACAAGTTGAGCAAATATGGACACTTCATTTTGCTTAAACATCCATATTCGGCTCAATCCCTGGCAAAATTTTTTGTCTAGGATATAGCACAACTTCGTGGGATACCAACCTCAATTGTCAGCGATTGTGACCATAATTCCATCAATCACTTTTGACAAGAAATGTTTAAGCTGCAAGGTACGAAACTACACATGAATATTGCTTATCACTCGGAGTTCAATGGACAAACTGAGGTATTAATCAAAACATTAGAAACATGTCTTTGATGTTTTAGTTCAGAACAAGAACATGGGCAAAATTCATATCGTGGGCTGAATACTAGTACAATACTAGCTTCCAGAGTGCTGCCCACAACACTCCCTTTGAGATTGTGTATGATAGATCACCCCATCCTTAGTAAGGATTATACCAGGAGAAGTCTTTGGGGAAGTTGTAGCCCGAGATCTAAGGGACAGGGAATTAAGGTTTTGGTGGAAGCACTAAGGCAATTAAAGTTTCATCTTAGGAGAGCACAGGATTTGATGACTCACTATGAAAATGCCCGGAGGAAACCAACCAATTATGTTTTGAAGTTGACAAAAATAGCCAATTATTTTTCTCATCAGTTGACCAAAAATGTCCTAAGCACATTACAAAGCATTTCAAGACGGGGAAATGTTGACTCCGTACATGTCTATGAAAAAGTACTAGATTTAATTTCTCTCCTTCCTAAGTTGGATTCTCATTAATTAGTATAATTAGTGTTATCTTTGCCTCCGCAACCAATAAGTCTTGGGTATTGTACGGGGGAAGCGTTCTACACAAGCAGTTGTCATCACCCAATTACTCGCCTTCTGAAGTGCTTCTCATACGTGGTATCACCACAACCAATGTCGCTTCAGGATTTATCATCCAAGCACTAAACAAGTAGTACGCATATGCAGGTGATTAGGTGAACACGCAAGCACGAACAGGGAGATAGTGTGTATACCCTACCCTTGATGGTCAGTCAGTTACTGCTCATCCATAACAGCACATCATTTATTTTCATTTTCCACCACTGTCTAATGTTATTGATAGTTTATGGTGTTAATATTTGATTGTCATCAGAGTCATCATTAATAAACATATATGTGGAATAAGAGTCATCAACGTTTCTCCAAAAAATCGATTCAAATGGAACAAGAAAATACATGACTAAAATATAAACAATTTGGAGGATTGACAAATATGTGCACAAGCCTGACATCCAAAGTTAGAAAAGTTTCAGTTTTTCCTTCTTCTCTTCAAAAACGGCATGGCACTAAATGCTCCAGTGGAGGCTCCACTATTGTTGCGAGTATTCTCCTGTTTCAAGACCGCTATATCAGAATGATCATAACTACTAGCACTTGCAAGGTCATTTGGCTCTATATTGAATGGCCCTCCACCTTGTATCCCATTTTCAGGCTTTTCAGCGCCAGAAAATAATATATCTGAACTACTTTTATCACGATTAGTTTCATCCAAATAATCAGAACCGTGTGGAAAGTCTGCATTATAATCGACTGTAGCAGTATCGACATTGTCACTTGTATCCTGCTTGACACCTGTATCACCATCATCTAAACAGAATCCACCTCCCATTTTAAGGTAGTCATCAGAAGAGTCCTGATTGCCAGTACCAGGATGACAAGTTTCACCGGCATCTGTGCAAAACCAACCACCTGACTCAAGGGAGTCTGTAGGCAAGTTCTCCTCTGGAGGAAAATTCATTGCACTGCATTCTTTCGCCATGCTGAAATCTGTTGCACCATCTTCACAAGCACCAAGAATATGAGATAAATTTTCTTCTATTGGACCAGTCTGATTTCTCCGATCAAATGAATCATCAGAATCTTCATCTTCAGGCTCTTTGAAAGAATAGTTGACAGGTTTCCGAGATCGCATTGACTGTAAAGTACACAAATTGTAAGTGAAACATTCTTATTCTTTCAGATTTTTAGGCAAATGAGATCACATTCAATTATCTTCACATGTTATCAACCTACCAGAGAAATTTTTTCATTCTCTGGTTTTTAACAGATTAAAGATGATGCCTCTGTTTTACCAGAAAAAAAAATTTCGTTCTCATTCTCTTAAGGAAACACTTATAATATAAGCAATCAAATTAAGATCAAATCCTGACAAGTAACAACGGGTGTAAATCTAGTTCATCAGAATGTAGGGTTCCTTTCTTTTTTTTTATCTTGATTTACCACCTAACAGAATTATGGACCTTTTAACAGAACCATTTCATGAAGTTAAAATGATTGAAAGCACCAAATCAAAGCTATTTGATTATTACTTCTTTATTAGTGATTAAGAATTAAGGAAGGTTGCCAACAAAGAAACAACTTAATGAACACTGTATGGCCCTGTTTGGATATACTTCTCTATAAGTACTTGTAGGAGAATAAAATAAGGTAAAATGAATTGAGCTTCTCACATAAGTTAAGGAGTATAAGTTTATTATAGATTATGACAAAGCTCAATGATCTTATCTTATATTTTTCTCCTATAAGTACTTTTAGAAAAATTTATCCAAACAGAGCCTATATATTTTTCATTTTATAAATCAGAAAAATCGGAATGAAGGTTCACCCTTCGCACATCTTTTGGAACTCTATCCACATGCACTCTTGGCCCATGATCATCAATGTCACTGCTACCAGATGAGGCTTCAGTTTCGCAAGATTGAAAACTGAGACCTTTGTTATCCCTTCCTCTTTTTATTCCCATAATTCTACCTCTTCCTCTGCCACTTCTATTCCGAATCAATGCCTTACCATCATGTTGCTCTTCTTCTATCTGCAGACTTGGCTGTAAATTCTCAATCTCAGATGTACCAGGTGCTGAAGAGGGATCATCATTGACTTTCTTTTTCTTTGACTGTTCCTTAGCAACAGTATCATTCTTCCTTGACTGTTTTATTTTTGATTTCCTTCTACCCTCAAGATTTCCCTCTATTCCCCTTGAAGTCTCCAATGTGATATCCTCAGGTTCTCTCCCAGTCTTCCTACTCTTGGAGAACTCTTCTGCAGAATCATCTATCAAATCTGAAGGCTGCTTACCAGTGATTCCTTTTACCGCTTTCTTAATTCTTTTACTACGAATTTTTGCAAATCTTTCATTAAAATTGTAAAATGCTTCCAACCGCAATTGAGTCTACATTAAAAGATTAAACTGGTATCAGGATATTCATAATAATAAGAATTGAGAAGACACTAGACAATCAACAATTAGAAAGCTTGATTAGTGATCATATTAATTTCAACTTTTAATACAATAAAAATATAAAACAGTCAGTAAAAAGGGGGAGCAGATCAATAAAACAAAATAACCTCACGCTTGTTATACTCCTTTAAGACTGGTAGGATCAATTCATCTGCTTTCTGGCCAGTCCACCCAAATTTCTCCCAGCACAATCTGTGCACAGGAAGTAACTCAGAATATCAGAAAATATAGACATACATATTAAATTAAATACAGGTTTAGAAAAAGATTAAGTAAATTCCAAAAGTGAGATCAATAGTGTCTCAAGTAAAGATATGCGATAATCATGTTCAGATTTATAACTTTAAAAGAAAAGCATGGACCAATATCGGGGAAGACTGCCAAGTTTATGGAGCTCACTCATAGTACATAGTATCAACTTTAAAACCCATCCAAAGAATCAAAGCTAACTTTGAAAGAAAAGCATGAATCAATATTGGGGAACACTGCAAGTTTATCAAGTCCTAGTGCTCACACAGAACAAATTATCGACTTTCAAACCCATCCAAAGAAAAGCACCAAAATACCTTAAAGGAAAATTTAAAACTCAACTAATCCCAACCCCCTAAAGGCCTGGTACTGCATCAAGCAAGATAAACCTTACCAATGGAACAGTAAGCAGTTGATGAACAGAACCATCACTAGCTCAATAGATGAAGAGAAATGACAGACTAACCTACTATATGCTATCTTTTCGAAGCAAATCCAATGTTGTATATAATTATCAATGTACTGAATGGCCATTTAGTAGAAATAAAATTTATCGAAATAAGTATATAAACATATGAACTCACTTTCGAAGAACAAGATGATCTGGCTTTCCCCATGTGAATGGCTCAGTGGATTTATCAACATGGGGAGAATAGTAAGCAGATATAACAGTATCACTTGGAAAAGAAGAAGGAATGTGCCAATTCTTGCTAACATTTCTCTATTAAAAAAGAAAATAAAGAAAGTCACAAACAAACATGTTCTAATAAATACAAAACTATCCTTCATTATTTTACTGGAGAGCACAAAGGAAGGAAATCAGTTACATGCTTATTGAAGAAAGTTTGTTTTATTTCTTGGATGTAATCTGACAACTCATTTTGCTCCTGAGCATGGCAGATGTTTTGCATCACCGCAGACTCTTTAACATTGCAACTTGAGGAATTCATCTTTTCTTCAATTTTTGACCCTTTCTTTCTGGAATTTGAACCACTATTTGCATCCAACCTTCCAAGGATGGTGGGATCCGGTGACTCAACCCATTGCCGGAATTTCAGGAGGCCATCTTCCTCAGGGAATGCATTCACAACCTCAATAGCATTAACAATGCCAATCCCACTACATTAGCATGCAACACAAAAGGATCTAGTCAAGTTCATAGATGCAGAACCTATATATAATACCACAGAAATCCTACTACAAAGAAATACAAGGAAAGAAAGACATCTATTGAATATCCTATTATTACAAGTTGGACAAAGAAAAGTCAGATATAGATGTTTAGCAACATCTCATGCAAAAGGGTTTGGTTCACTAATAACTAGCCAAAAATATACACTAGAACAAGGTAAGTGTTGTTACACCTTACACCTTCAGTATAATCACTCCCAAGAAGTAGAGCCATGCGTATTAATTTTTCTCTGGTCAATCCAAGCTCCTTTTCAATATCCTGAATCAATCATAAAGAAAATCATGTATACAAAGTTTTTACCACAGAAATTTATTCACAGCTACTGCATTTAACAAATATTAACCTCCATGAAGTATGTCTCTACATATTTGCGGTCATCAAATATATTTTTGTAAACACTGCGTGCCCCAAATAAAAGGACATCAGAGTCATCAGTCACAACACCATCAACTAGTTTCTCAAGTTCCAAATAAGCACATTGAGCTTCTGCTTCCATTGGAGCAATAATATATGGCAAGCCAAACATTTGCAGTAGTTCCTACAGAGTATCAGATGCATCAGAAAGGGATCAAAATACTTAGCTCTGGAAAATCACTACTGATCATGGCATATGTGAATGAAAAACAATATATAAAGACATAGTGTAATCTGAAAACTTGCAAAAGTGTTCATAAGGTAATAATAATCACGATGAAGATGATGAAGATTAATCTCCTTATTAAGGATCATGACTTCAATTAATCATTCAATTAACACATCAGCCAGAGCTATAAATATTTCAAAACCACCACACTAAAATGTAAAATAGAAGGACAATGCCAAAGTCAACTAATCATGTTCTTTACCAGCATCCAACTCGCTACTTGTCAACTGGTGCATTAAGAGTGCAGAAAAAAAAAAACCCACTAAAATGAGAATTTTAAGATCTTATGCAATAAAGTGAGTGTAGTACCGTGCATAACAAACAATATAATGTGTTCATTTATGTTAGATAATGTTGAAAGTTGTGACTCATTGGCTCTTCCTCAGCTTGAGGCGTAATGAACCACGAGAGAGAAGTAGTGAACCACTAAGAAGATGTTTAACTTTGGCAATGATTAAGATAATAATAATCACGATGATGATGATGATGAAGAGTAATCTCCTTATTAAGGATCATGACCTATTTTGGGTGCCTTCTAAAGTTTTCAAATCAATTTTGACACAACTAGAATTGATTGAGAGAAGCGGACATGTTTAACTTTCTGATAAAAGAATTGATTTTAGGTGAGAGATCCACAAAAATATCTATGGGCTCATTTGTTTAAGCTTATTTTTTAAGAAAAGCACTTTTTTTAATAAAATAAGCAATTTTCTGTTTTTTTTATGTGTTTGTCTAAACTGTTTTCTCTTTAAAAAAAAACAGATCCTATCTACTTCTTAAAAAATCACATTAAAATGAACATTCCCAGACACAAACAAATTTACCCTTCAAAAGTGATTCTACCTTTACCATCCAAACAAAATTAATTCTTCTAGCCACACTTTTAAAATATCATTCCCAAATAAAAATTTCTTTGCCTCAATTTTTTCAAGATCAACTCTTTCAACATTAATTCATTTAAAATCAATTCTAACACAATATAACACAAATTAGATCGTAAATTGGCAGAAAAAAGAATGAAAATTCCAGCAATAATTTTTATGATAAATTAATAATTAGCCTTGATATGATACAAATTAGATCAGTCTCAGTTCCACACCTGACATTCAGTGAATAATTCACTGTTTACAGATTCTGCATTCCGCTCTAGCTTCCTCTGCTCATTTTCTAGGTTGATATATTCTTGACCAAGAATTTGCATTTCTTCCTCCAAGCTAACCTCAGCTGCATGAGCAGGAAAATGTCCCGGGGTGTTAACCACATCATTGCCAAGGCTACTATTCCTTTCCTCGTAGAAATTTCTATTACTGTCCTCTGAAGGCAATTTTGGCTCAATATCAAGGTCTTCTGTTGATCCTTTCAAGGATGACTCTACCAAAATAGCAGGTTTGGTAGTGTCAGTAGAATTACTCAATGGTTCAGATTCTTGAATATAGTTTTTTTTCCCCTCTTCAGTTGCACCAACTGGATCAACCTTGGATGTATTGTCACAATAGAAAGACACTTTACCATCATCATGTTTATCCAATAATTGCTCAGCAACCATAGGGACTAGGTCCTTCGTCATTACATTTGTATCTGAAATTGAATCTACAAAACAAGAGTGACTGTCCATTCTGCAAGGTGTGTCGATCAATATCTCAGTGTTATTGGAATTAAAAGTCACAGATGACTTTGACTGACTTCCATGAAAATGGAAAGTTTGTTCATTATTGCCAGAAACAAAATCATGCTTTTTATCTCCATCTTCAATTTCATGTAATTCATTTTTTTCAGTACTGTCTTCCCTATTTTTATTATTCAGAAACCCAACGTTGTCATTTAAATCCACAGGGTCAGAATAATACAGATCATCACCATGTTCTAAACCACAATCCAATTTGTTCTCATAAGTATTTGAATGCTCATCTACAGCTGGCATGCATTTAAGTTTCATATCCCCTATACTTTCAAGACTTCTCCTTATTGCCTCTTGCAAATCAGACTCCTCCTCCAACCACCCTTGAGATGCCAATTTTCCTGACAGTAAGGTGCTGTTAGCACCATCACAATCTCCTTCCTCCCATTCTACTTCTCTTTCATTATTTTTATGATCATCTGCAACAGAAGACTTCAATTCTACCACGTCATGTTCAGGATAAGCATTACTCTTACCTTCGAGAATTCCTTCTTCCCAATCACAATCTGAATCAGAATGAGAAGGTTGTTCGGTTGCTGCAGTATCATCAGCACCAAAGATTGCCACTGGATTTCCTCCTACTAAACTAGAAAATATATCATCCTCATCATTTGCGAACTTATTCTTGCAATCATATTCAAAAGATATCTCTATCAATGTATCTCTGTCAAGCATTGTTTGTTCATTTTGCATATTCTGTCCAACTAAGTCAACATTCATCTCTTGTGATTTACCAACAAGCTGGATCCCAGAACTTTCATATGGACCATTATTCTCAGCATTTTCCACTGTTCCAATATTCGCAGCCTTGTTCACATATGCTCTTTCCTGCTCAATCTCCTTCAACAAATCCAAATTCCGTTGTATATCACAGGTCATACGCATCCCCATAGCTCTCAATCTACTAACTCGAAACCGACCCCTCTCATCAAGATATGTCTGAATACTTTCATCAGCAGGCTCACCAGGTTCATTGTGAACCAATCCGCTTGAAGTATTAGAATCATTTCCTGCCACAATGCTATCTGTAAGGTTCTGTGAAGGATGTACTCCCTGGACCTTCTGTTGTGTATCTTTATTTTTCTCTAAGCTGGTGGAGGTAAGTTCTCTGACATATTTAGGAATGAAAAGAGCAAGGAAGTTGTCAACATTCAAATTCCACAAGGCATCATACTTAATTAATACATAGAAATGCCTTTCAAAAAAAAATTAATACACAGGAAAAGCACCCAACCATATTTAAGGCTAATATATATTAAGGACTAGCAATTTATTCATCGATAGCAAAAAATAATTGAAAATAAGGTCACTTACTGTTTATCACCAGTAAAAGAAGACGAGAAAATATATTCTCTGTTGGCTTCAGATGCAATCCGTGAAGTCTGTACACCACCTACTCCTCCTACAGCTGCAGCTTTCTGCACTTCATCTATGTCCCGTCTGAAAGCGACAGTTTTAAGGTAAGCTTGTATCTGTAGCTCAGAGAATTTTGCTGGATCCTGGAACGAGCCAATTGAATGACATATTAAGTTCAGTGCGCAATCACAACTAGAAGTGAGGAAAAGTAATGCTGATACCAAAATGAACTAAAAAAAACAACAGCATCAATGGCATCAAACAAAAGCATAGTGCCAAACCAAATAACTTATAGAACATTAAGAAGCATGAGTTTCTAGATTCATGATAATACCGTAACAAAAGAAGAAACTTCCCTATTTACTAATTTCTAGAAAAGCCATGAGTTTTCTATTCAGAATCCCACACTCTCACGTTCTGTTTATAAGGACAATAAAAATAACTAACAATAATATGGCTTTGCCACTTCTAAAATTGCAAATCAGTACACCATACGAACCCAATGATTTTATTATCATTTTCGGTATTTTATGCCAATCAACCAGTTTGATTATTTACCTGTAAATCATCCTAAGTACCAACAAACAAGTCTCGATAACACCTAGCACCCACTAACAGGAATACATTTGCCACCAACATTTACTAACAATCACAGAGGACCAATGTCAAAAGATTGTAAACTACTATCCATGACAATTGCAATTTTTAACAAGGTACATGTTTTACATTTTAATATATCAATTACATATGAATTCTATCCACAAACCTTTTTGACTTTCTGATACTTTTGTCTGTTCTCTGCAATCAAACGCTCTCTCATCTGCAGAATAATTATTCAATCACTGATATCAGAATAAAATGTAAAAGGTACTTTTTCTAAAAAAATACTTTATGAACTCAATTACCTGAACAAGAAGGTCCAGTTGCATTGATGGAGGCAATGAGGCTAGAACAGCAGGATCAATTTTACCATGCATAGCTGGCTGAGAAAAGAAAACAAAACAAACTATTTCATATTTTTTATGCATAGATTAGACATCAGATGACAACTTTTAAGTTTGGAGTTGGGGAAGAAAGGTGAAAGGACAGTTATGTCATGTATTGTATGCCAGTTATGTGTGCTTAGTAGCTGTAGGATACTGATATGATGTATTTTATGGAAGCTATGTGTGTATTTCTTAAACATGCCATGTGACAGATTTCTGATTCATTGCATTAAATTACTGTTGTTTGAAGGAGGCTCCTTGTTCTAGCTTAGGCCTGTGTTAGTGTTCTGTGCTATTATGGATTAATTCTAGAACTCTTTCAATTAAATCTTCCAGTTTGTGTGTTCAAACTTGAGTCCAACAAAAGGATTAATATTAAAGTGCAGTTCAGAATCATTGTGGTTTTCTATATTAAGATTACTAAATTGGAAACGGGCCAAGAGTTGTTGCCTATACTCTCAGCAAAAACCAGCAGATTAACTAACTAAAAAGACATACATGTCTGGAAATATAAACTCACCAGTATCATTTCTTCATCTTCATCATAGTCAACTTCCTCTTCCTCAATAGCGGAAGCCCCAACAGAAGTTGATGTATTATTTACTAACTCTTCATTTTCCTCCATAGCAATAGATGCAGCTAACCTAATAGACCCATCAAAACAAGCATGACTAATAAACAAGAAAAAGCATTATAATTCCAAAATGATGACATTTCATGGAGCCTACATTTCATCAATTGAGTGTTGATTGTCACTCCTTGATGTAACATTGTCATGTCTGGAGCTACAACCTACCATGTCAGCTTCAATGAGCAGAATCCCCTTACCCTTGCCCCGATAATTGACATCATGTTGATTCTGATTGTCAACTTCCTTTACTAGTCCTTCGGTTTTCTTTCCTTTAAGCTGAAATCAAAAAAGAAACAAAAACATTTTTTACATCTAAACCAAATGAAAGACAATATATCATATACAGATGAGTTGTGAGCATGCCAATATATCATATGATGCTTTCTCGCATATATTATCCAAAAACCGAGAAAATATTCTTGAAAGCATTCTATCCGATCCCTTATTTCTTGTCAATTAATGTCGTAGTCAAAAGGCGGGGGGGACCTTAATAATAATAACAAGAAAAATGACCAAGTACATCGCAGAAGACAATATCATCTATATATGTGAAATCTAACCTGTGCAAGAATATCAAGTTGCATTGATTGTGGTAAGGCAGCTAATACAGCCATATCAACTTCTGCATTTACTGATGGCTGAGGGGAGAAAAAAAATTTAGATGAAGCAACAATAATTGAAATATCAATAAATTTACTAGCATTAACAAAGAAAATAAGGATGTTACAACAACAAACAAAAATGAAATATTGTCTCATTCCCCCACAATGACTCTATTGTTACACTCTTGGAAATGTATGGGTTTTGATAAAGAAACAAAAAGTATCTAAACAAAAATAATAGAAAAATCACATTACAGCAATTGCTACTTGTAACCATTCCATCATTCTACATTTGCAAATTTACCAATATAATTTGTTCGTCTGCATCACGTTCCTCCTCTAAAGGATTAATTACAATAGACGGCATTCCTTTTCTGGCATGTATGCCATTTTTCTCTGCAGCTATAGACGCTGCCAACCTAAATCAACTCAACCAAACATTATAGACAAATTATCAGTTATATTCAAGATCAATTGTATTAAAATAGTATTTTATGCAACTTATATAAAAGATAGTTCATGGCTTTTAATCCCCTTTATTTAGGATAAATATAAAGGTAGATCACATTTCATGAAGTTCCTCCTGGTTGTAAGTAGTCAATATTGTTGCCTGCGAAGAATTTCCGTCCTCCTTAGCTGCATATTTAGCCACAGACCTAAATAAATTATTCAAATAATGAGCATAACGCTGACAGAAGAAGCAACTATGATTTACGACAGCATATGCAGATTACATTTCATCTAGCTCTTTCACATGACTTCCTCCTAAATCACTTCCAACAAAGTCCTTCTGATTAGATTTTTTCTGACCCTTAGTATCACTATTCTTCTTCATCCTTTGGTTCTTAAGATCATCAGCCAGTTCCTTCAACCTTAATGCCTTTAACTGAAAAAAAAAAAAAAAAGAAACAGAGAATAACAAAAGTTAAGACTGCCACACATAACCAATACAATAGATAGAATGCAAACGCACTTTATGCTATATCTGTTCACCCATTATCATAAATGGTACAACAATTCTTTGTTTGATAGTAATGTAGGAAAGCAGAGCGGAAAATGAAAATCCAAATTCGCTACCCTAAGATATCCAAGGCCCATTAAATCACAAATGTTATACAATCCAACATGAGGCTAATGTAATTGAATTCTTTTCACTTTGCAAGTATCACAGTAACAAGCACGTGTCCCTCAAAATTACCGAATCAACACGCATTTCCACACACTACAATATTCACAACATGCATGCGTGCAATAGATGAAGAAACATAAACAAATTGCACCACCAACAACACATGGACAATCATTTAGGAGAGTCAGAAGTCAGCAGAAAGAGAAGTTTTCTATCGTCACTCATCGCAGCAAAGAGTGGAAAATTACTTATAACTCTGCTTTCTTACTACAGAAATACCCGAAAAGTGAATAAACAAATTGTACTCAACTCTCATCCATCCAATATTTTTTCTACTTCAAAGCGAATGTGAAGTAACGGTTTTCCTTCTATTGGAACCCAACGATGAATAATAGGGAAAAACAGTGATCATAGCTTCACGGTTGGTTGGTTAACAACGAAAAGCAAAAGGTCGTATTGTACATGATTGAGCAGCAATTTCTCGGCGGTTTTGCGGACTTTGGCTTGGGCGTTTTCACGCTGGCGGCGGCGTGCAATGACAGTGCGGCGCTTGAGGGCAGGGGTCCCGCCGTCGAAGACGAAGACCGGCTTGGTGCGGAGGAAAAGAAGTTTGCAAATGCGACGGAAGAAGCCCAGCAAATGGGCGTTGCGAACCATTTCGCCCTTCTCGTCGCGCATCGCTTTGACAAACTGTACCATCCATATGCTCGCATCTGAAATTATGCGAGAAAAATGAAAAAGTCGGTTATTTGTTTATGAAATGGGAGAGAGAGAAAGAAAGTATTAGGGTTTGAGGGAGTACCAACGGCTAGGGTTTTTCCGGCAAGGGTTTCGACGGAGACGCGGCGACCGACGGGGGCGAGGAGTTCCCAGAGACCGTGGACTCCCATTGTGTTGCAGCGCGGCTTCTTGTGCTTCAATCGCCTGTCAGCAGTCTTTATCGCGCCAAACAGCCAGGCCGATATCAATATGCTTCATGATTTAAGTCGGTTGCTACAATGTTTTCTAAAACATCTTTTATATTTATTTATAACTATTAATAAAAACAACTACTCATATTTAATTTATACATTTTCTTATACTATTTTATCTTCTAACTATTTCTGAAAATAACCTTTGAATCAAACAACTATTAGAAAAAATAACTCTTTCAATGTAATTATTATTTACATCTTTTAATTATTTTTTGTCTTTAATCTAAAACTAAAAAAATAAAAGAAACGGGGTAGTTTACAACTAGTGTGTGTGTATATATATATATACTAATATACATATATATAATATTTATATATATAAAGGGGATATCCGTGTGTCAGGTGTACACATGTACTTGGACCTTTTTGTTCTTCAATTATTTTGCGATTCCTTGTTGCAGTTGTTATACATGCATCAATTAAAGGATAAAATAGAAGAAAAAAAAAATGAAGCAATTGTTGTGCGTGAGAAGTTTTTTTTTTTTTTTTTTCTGTGAGAAGTTAAATTCATAACATGTTAACTCCACACTCTTTCGTGCTTCACAGTTTTTCCATCCGCAAATTAAATGGAGTAAGTGACAACTGTTATATTTTCTATTCATTTAGCCTCCTGGCTCCTCTTTTATCTCTTCTCCTTTTTTAAAACTTTCCGTTCACTAAAATGTGGCTACATGTTGATGGTGGTGAGATAGTTGGAAAGGAGGGAACCACAAGAGCATCCTACAATTTACCCCATCAGAGTTGCTTGGGCCACATTTTAGTATAACTGTTGTTCAATACCTGTTGAAACGGTTTTCATAAGATATTTGTTAATAACCATAATTGATGATCCACTTTGATTTGAAATAAGGTCGAATGTTGTTGTGAGTCATTATTCTTTGTTTTAGGTTCCTGCATCTATAAATTGTACACTGCTTGAGCATTAAAGAGAGGGATGAGGGTTTTGTATGGTTTTCATAACAACAATCATGGAGGCATACTTGGAAATGACATGTGAGTTGCAAATTATATCCTCCTTCTCTTTTTGGTCTTTGTTGGCTTGCAATGTCTTTCTATCTTCTTCAATTTATACTTATTTTGGGTATTCCCATAATTTTATTTTGTCCTGTGCACTGTTTAACAATTAGTATTTTTATTTTTCTCTTTTTGGTCTCTTAGTCAAAAGTTCAAAAACAAAGAGAAGAGAACACTCAGTTAACAAACGAAAATGGGAATAAAGTAGGGATGCCTCATACCTATGCATATGAGATTTTTTGCAAGTTTTGAACAATATTACATAAAAGGGTTTTAACATCAAATCTCGAAGCATTTTAACATCAATTTTGGAACTAATGTTGAAACAACCGTCATTAAAGTAGGCATTTTTAACATCGTTGAAAATAGGAATTTAGTTTCTTTTTTCTATTTTAATATTTTAAATTATCTAAATTACAGACTATAGAAAAAGAATACCACTAAATTACTAAAGGGATGATAAGTGTGTAAATCTTGTATTTGAATAATTTTAACAATATTATTAAGGACAACTTTTGGCACTTAGACTGTTATGTGTGTCATTTATTTTGGTCAAAATAATGTCTCTTTCTCGTATTTTTCATGTCAATAAAGTCATTAAGACAACTTTCAGGTCTCGATTGGGCCCTCAAACGCATTAAGAAAGTAGCCAAACACAATAAAAAAATTACTAAAACTTCAAGATATCAATCCTTTAGGACAACTTTTGGCTCTTAGACTTTTATGTATATTAGCTATTTGGATTAAAATAATGTTTCTTTTCCTTAATTTTCATGTCAATGAAGCCAATAAAATAATTTGGGGATCTCGATTCGTCCCTCAAACACATTAACGAAGTAGCTAAAAATAAGAAAAAATTACTCAAACTTCCAAGATTTCAATCTATAAGGGCAACTTTTGGTACTTAGGCTGTTATGTGTATTAGTTATTTTAGTTAAAATAATATTTCTCGTTGTTTTCATGTCATTGAAGCCATTAAATCAAATTTTGGGTCTCGATTCAGCCCTCAAGCACATTAAAAAAGTTGTCAAATACAAGAAAAAGTTACTAAAACTTCAAGATTTCAATCTATGAGGGCAAAATTTTCCAGTTAGACCATTATGTGTATCAGTTATTTTTCTTAAAACAATGTTTGCTTCCGGTAATTTTCATGTCAATGAAAGCCATTAAAACAATTTGTGGGTCTTGATTGGGCCCTCAAATTCAATAATAAAGTGGCCAAATACAAAAAAAAAATTACTAAAACTTCATGATTTCAATTCTTTAGGGAAACTTTTGACTCTTAGACTTTTATGTGTATCGGTTATTTTGATTAAAATAATGTTTCTTTCCCATAATTTTCATGTCAATGAAGCCATTAAAACAATTTGTGGATCTCAATTTGTCCCTCAAACACATTAACGAAGTGACTAAATACAAGAAAAAATTAATAAAACTTCAAGATTTCAGTCCATGATGACAATTAAGTCATTAAAACAATTTGTGGGTTTGGATTCATCCCACAAACGCATTAATGACATGGCTAAAACCAAGAAAAAAATTACTAAAACTTAAAGATTTCAATCCATGAGGACAACTTTAGGCACTTTGACTGTTATGTGTATTAGTTATTTTGGTTAAAATAATGTTTCTCTCCCGTAGTTTTCATATCAATGAAGTCATTTAGACAAATTTTGAGTATCGATTCATCCCTCAAACGCATTAACGAAGTGGCTACAAACAAAAAGTATTACTAAAACTTCAAGATTTTAATCTATAAGAGCAAATTGTGGTAGTTAGTCTGTTATGTGTATTAGTTATTAAGTTAAAATAATATTTCTTTCATGTAGTTTTCATGGCAATGAACCTATTAAGATAACTTTAAGGTCTCAATTTGGCCCCCAAGTTCATTAAAGAAGTGAGAAAATACAAAAAAATTACTAAAACTTCAACATTTCAATCCACGAGGGCAAATTTAGGCACTAAAACAGTTATGTGTATCAATAATTTTGGTTAAAATAATGTTTCTTTTCCATAGTTTTCATGTCAATGAAAGCCATTAAGACAATTTTCAGGTCTCGATTAGGCCCTCAAACGCATTAACAAAGTGGCCAAATACAAGAAAAAATTAATAAAACTTCAAGATATCAATCCTTTAGGGCAGCTTTTGGCTCTTAGACTTTTATATGTATTAGTTATTTTGATTAAAACAATGTTTATTTCCAATAATTTTCATGTCATTGAAGCTGTTAAAAAAATTTGTGGGTCTCGATTCATCACTCAAACGCATTAACGAATTGGCTAAAAACAAGAAAAAATTATTAAAACTTTAAGATTTTAATCCATGAGGCCAACCTTTGGTACCTAGACTATTATGTGTATTAGTTATTTTGGTTAAAATATAGTTTCTTTCTCATATTTTCATGTCATTGAAACCATTAAGACAACTTTATGGTTTCAATTCGGCCCTCAAACGCATTAACAAAGTCGCCAAATACAAGAAAAAATTATTAAAACTTCAAGATTTACACCTATGAAGGAAAATTTTGGCATTTAGACTGTTATGTGTATAAGTTATTTTGGTTAAAATATATTTATTTCGTGTCAATGAAGTTATTAAGACAACTTTCGGGTCTCAATTGGGCCCTCAGATTCAATAACGAAGTGGCCAAATACAAGAAAAAACTACTAAAACTTCATGATTTCAATCCTTTATGGCAACTTTTGGCTCTTAGACTCTTATGTGTATCGATTATTTTGATTAAAATAATGTTTTTTTCCTGTAATTTTCATGTCAATGAAGCCATTAAAATAATTTGTGGTTGTCGATTCATCCCTCTAACAATTATTAGGGCAATTTTTAGTACTTACACTGTTATGTGTATCAATTATTTTGGTTAAAATTTTGTTTCTTTCTCGTAGTTTTCATGTCATTGAAGCCGTTAAGACAACTTTTTGGTCTCGATCAACTTTAAAACGCATTAAAAAAGTTGCCAAATACAACAAAAAGTTACTAAAACTTAGGATTTCAATCTATGAAGGAAAATTTTGCTCGTTAGACTGTTATGTGTATAGGTTATTTTGGTTAAAATAACGTTTCTTTCTCGTAGTTTTCATGTTAATGAAGCTATCAAGATAGCTTTCAGGTCTCGATATGTTTGACCATCAAATTCATTAATGAAGTAACCAAATACAAAAAAAAATTACTAAAATTTCATGACTTCAGTTCACGAGGGCAAATTTAGGCACATAGACTGTTATGTGTATCAGTTATTTTGTTTAAAATAATGTTTATTTCTCGTAGTTTTCATGTTAGTGTAGCCATTAAAATAATTTGTGTGTCTTGATTTGTCCCTTAAACGCATTAACGAAGTGGCTAAAAACAAGAAAAAATTACTAAAACTTCAAGATTTAAATCCACAAGGGTAACTTTTGGGCACTTAGACCATTTTGTGTATTAGTTATTTTAGTTAAAATATTGTTTCTTTCTCATATTTTTCATGTCAATGAAGCCATTAAGATTGCCTTTGGGTCTCGATTTGGCCCTCCAACGCATTAACAATGCCACCAAATACAAGAAAAAATTACTAAAACTTCAAGATTTTCAATCTGAGGGCAAATTTTGGTAGTTAGATTGTTATGTGTATCAATTATTTTGGTCAAAAAAATGTTTCTTTCTCAAAGATATCACGTCAATGAAGCTATTAAGATAACTTTCAGGTCTCTATTTGGCCCTCAAATTCATTGACAAAGTGACCATATACAAAAAATAAAATTACTCAAACTTCAAGATATCAATCCATGAGGGCAACTTTATGCACTTAGATTGTTATGTGTATAAGTTATTTTGGTTAAAATAATGTTTTTTTCCTGTAGTTTTCATGTCAATGAAGCCATTAAGATAACTTTTAGGTTTCGATTTGGCCCTTAAGTCATTAAGGCAGTGGCCAAATACAAAAAAAATGATTAAAACTTCAAGATTTCAAATTGAGGGCAAATTTTGGTAGTTAGATTGCTATGTGTATCAATTATTTTGGTCAAAATAATGTTTCTCTCTTGTAGATTTCATGTCAATGAAGCTATTAAGATAACTTTCAGGTCTCTATTTGGCCCTCAAATTCATTAACAAAGTGACCAAATACAAAAAAAATTACTCAAATTTCAAGATTTCAATCCATGAGAACAACTTTATACACTTAGATTATGTGTGTCAGTTACTTTGGTTAAAATAATATTTCTTTCTCGTAGTTTTCTTTTCAATGAAGCTATTAAGATAACTTTCAGGTTTTGATTCGGCTCTTAAGTCATTAACGAAGTGGCCAAATACAAAAAATGATTAAAACTTCAATATTTCAATCCTTTTTATATCTATGTTGTCTCATTTCTCTCTATTAGTTAGGAATGTGATAACTCACTTCCCATGTGTTATCTGTGTTTGGATCCTGTGATGATCTCAAACTTTGTGTTTGTGGCAGGAGATAGTTAGGTAGATGACTATGGAGAACCTTATACTAGATGACGCTGAAACACAATGCTCTGATAAGACGTGATATTGAGGTATAAATTTCTATATTAATTGCATGAAGTCTTGGACGACCTTATTTTGGGCCGATATGATTTTATTATTTATTTGAACAAGTTCTATTATGATGTTAGAAAAGGGAATGTTAGTCTTTTATCCTTTGAATTTTTTTTTTATTTAAATGTGTTTTAAAACTTTTAATTAATTTCACATTCCTATTTCTTTTATTATTAGTACTATATGTGTGGGGTAGAGGGTGTCAGAGATTTATCCCTCAAATGCATCAATAAAGTGACCAAATACAAGAAAAAATTACTAAAACTTCAAGTTTGAATCCATGAGGACAACTTTTGGCACTTAGACTTTTATGTGTATCAGCTTTTTTTGTTAAAATAATATTTATTTCTAGTATTTTTCATGTCAATGAAGCTATTAAGACAACTTTCGAGTTTAGATTCGATCCTCATACGCATTAACAAAGTGGCCAAATACAAGAAAAAATTACTAAAACTTCAAGATTTTAATCCATGAGGGCAACTTTGGGAAACTAGACTATTATGTGTATTAGTTATATTGATTAGAATAATGTTTTTTCCCATAGTTTTCTTGTCAATGAAATTTTTAAGACAACTTTTGGATCTTGATTCGGTCCTCAAATGCATTAATGAAGTGGCCAAAAACAAGAAAAATTACTAAAACTTCAAGATATCAATCGACGAGGACAACTTTTGACACTTTGGTTGTTTTTAGTCCTTTAAGGTTGTTGATTCATTTTTTAAAGTCTTCAAAATTTTAAGTTTTTTTTTAAGTTCTTGAAATTGTCAAAATACCCTTTTTAGTCCTTATGCACAACATGAGTCGAACATGGAATAAGAGATTAATAATTTACAACAACTTTTGATCGCCAAAATTTGATTTTCCATTTTACATTTTAAAATACACTTCGGGTGATCAAAAATCGTCATAATCAAATCAATAAAAACATTAAAAACTCATTAATTGCTTTAAAATTTGCTTTTAATTTTTTTATTAACTTAATTTTGACAATTCCAAACAACCAGGAAATTGTACTTTAAATTAAAATAGAAAATCAAATGATGGAAATAAAAAGTACCAAAAATCATAAATATCTTATTTTCTGTTTAATTCACACTTTGTAGAAGTCTAAAAAGAATATTTTGCGAATTTCAAGAACTAAAAAATGAACTTCAAATTTAAAAGATTAAAAAAAAATGAGTCACATTTGACAAATTAAAAATATATTTAAGTTAAACTTTAATTATGAAGTATTTTAAATTTTTATTTTACATGTTTTAAGTATTAAAAAAAATGATGAAGTATGATATCACTGGATAAACTTCTACGTTGCCGTAATTTAATTAATAGCCTGATATCTTGAAATGTTTGCGGCCATTTTCTTCGAAATCTTTGAACCACTAAAATGGGTATTTTGAATCACGATTTTATGTTTGACAAGGGTTTTGAGTACCTTATAAGTTTCTTTGAACAAAGGAAGTTCATTTGATACAGGAGTTGGTTTTGAACATCTTATAAGTTTCTTTGAACAAAGGAAGCTTATTTGATACAGGAGTTTATTTTAATAGCTTATTTTTAATAAATTACGTTAAATAATTTATTTTGATAAGCTCATTGAAATAAGTTTGCTTATAAATTATTAGTTATTTTTTTTCAATTTTATTTGTATTATTTTATTGGAAATTTCTCTTATCCTTTTATTGAATTTTAAAAATCCTCTTACTTTTTTGTTGGTTGTTTGAAAAACTCTTGTATCTATTTTTTTATAATCATGCAAGTGAGATATACACATTCAAATTCTTGTTTACAAATAAAAAATGAATGTTTTAAAAAATTATAAGGAAAAACACTTTTTCATTTTTTTAAAATAATATTATTAGTAAAGTATTTAAATGTTAAAAAATAATTTTAAACAATATAATTCTAATAAAGTTTATTTAATTTATTTTACCTTTAAAAATGAAAATTTGATTTTATCATTTTTACAATATAAAATTTAAAAATAACTATCCTACATTATAAGATTATAAGATGATAAGTTATTATAGATAAAAGTATTAAAAATATTAAATGTGTGATTTTATGACATTTGACATATATCAATTAATTTATCAATTAATCTTATCAAATATTTTGAATTAAATTAGTTAGCTTGTTTCTAGCTTTCTAGCTCATATGCAAAGAGGCTGTTACCAAGGTACAACTTTACTGCTGCACCAGGGCTCGTCCTCTATCACCATATGAATATATTTAGAGAAAAATAAGATGGCATGGATGGATGATGGATGAGCTTTTAATGGTTGAAGGGATAAGGATTCAAATCCTCCACTAATATAACATATTAAATATTAATTAATATTGTTTGCTGATAAAAAAAATATTAGTTGTTGTGGACAAACTTTATAAGATTTATTTGTATAAACAAATATAGGTTGAATAATGTTTTAGAACTATTTACATTAGTAATTTTTTTTACAGGAATATTTACATTAATAATTATAAATAGGCATAATGAACTTTACATTTTATCAAACCCATTTTGGACTAGCTAATTAAGTATGAACATGAATTATATTATTATCTTTAGAAAAGGAGAGAAAGGCCACGTTGCCATGGGGAAGTGGAAGCAATCGTGGTATTTCTTTCTGGGACATGATAAAAACAACAACAAAGTACTCTGGAAAAGCGTTTCCCACTATCCTCACCAACCCCACTAAGATGAACCCGTGTGTGAATGAATGTATATATATGTACCAATTTCCAAATAAACTTAAGTGCTTGTTCTAAGAGTGAAACTGAGACCCCTCAACCAATTTCATTGCATATAAAATATGAGAACACATATTGATGATAGTGCATCTGGGAAGAATCACCATCTTCCAATGCTTTGGTTTTTTGATTCTTCTCTGAGGCTTTGTGCTATTCCTCTATCTGTGGCAACCATGTGGATCACTGTGACTAACAAGGAGGACAACAGCAGCTATGGAATGCTGAAATATAACAACCTCTCTGCTCTAAAGTAAGAACCACATTTGAATCTTAACTTTCAAGTCACTGATTATTTTAAATTCTTTTGTGGTATGGAAGCAGTACTGAATTTACAATTTGTTTTCGACAGGTATATGGTTTTAGTCAGTGCCCTCTGTGCTTGCTATGCTCTTCTTGCTGCAGCTTGCTCCTTGGTCAGATGTTTTGTATCCAAAGCTTGGATTTTCTTTGTCTCTGATCAGGTTTGATTCTTTTGGTTTACCCTTTGTTCCATTCATAAAACAGGGAAACAAGCATTAAATTTAGAGACCTCAACCTACAATGCTTTTTTTTTTTTAAAAAAAAAAAGAAAATTTATCTGAAGGAATTGAAACAAGTACTTTATTAAATCATGCTCTACTAACTGAGTTAGACACTCTTATTTTCAAGAGCTTATTTCCAATTCTCTTTATTTTTTTTTTGTTTTTTTTTAGTTTATATACACCATGGGTTATATCTAATGAAAATTTGCTTTATCCTCACATTATATAAAACGATAACGTTACAAATTGGTCAATTTTTCTTATGTCTGGTGTAGTATACAAATTAAACTTCCCCCCTTTTCAAGTATTGCTACTTATTAATTTTTTGTGATAAAATATAATTTTATTAATGATGACTATCTCACCAAGACAACATATATTTCATGTTTTGAGTTATAAAGTATGAAAATAATAAGAATCTACAAACCCATATGGATACTGCAACTTATTGATTAGCATGTTGAAATCGATAATATTCAAACATTTCTCCTTAAGGATACTAAGGAGAAAAAAATTGATGATGAATTGGTTTGATTTTTGTTGTATTTTTCTCATAAAGAAGCTCCTAGGCTGTTTTGGGCTTGTTATTTCTTTTACTAAAATAGAAAAAATTATACCGAGTATCAATTCTTTAGTTCTTCTATATGGCTATTTTATTAGCTTTTTTAGATTTTAGCTTTTAGGATCTGTAGGCTTATTAACGCATCTAAGAATTGATCCTTCTCACAGATTGTGGCATATTTAGCGATCACATCAGTTGCTGCAGTAATGGAGATGTATTACCTGGCTTACAATGGTGCTAAGGAAGATTCTTGGAGTGAAGCCTGCAGTTCCTATGGCAGTTTTTGCAGCAAAGTCAAGTTGGCTTTGATACTCCATACGATCACATTTTGCTGCTTCTTTGTTATAGCCGTGATTTCAGCTTTTCGAGCGTTTAGTGTCTTTGATCCTCCTTTTGTCAATTCTCAAGAGGTGCAAGGAGATTGAGATTACTTAGGATTGCTCATTTGGGTCTTGAAGGGGATTTGTTTCCATGATGCTCTAGTATCTCTAATACTAAGATTGCAAACATACATGGCAAAAAAAAAAAAATAATAATAATAATAATAATATGTATACATCAACAATAGTAATTTTTGCTTCTTTAAATTCTATGAATGCTATATTAGATTTTGGTATCCCTTTTGCTTGAAGTATGATATTCCTGTGTTGAAAATGGCCCAAAGTATTGTTGTGGTCAGGAAAATAAACAGGGGATAGATGGTGAATGCCTCTGTTGTCTTACACGTACATTGCTATTTGGTACGAAAAACTTTCAAGAATTCACTTTTAAACCAATAGCATGTATGTGGTTAAATTTTACGGGATACAAGATAATTTTGTTTTAAAAAATTTAAGGGATTAATATCATTCTTGTTAGAGATGAGGGAAAGAACACACGGTAAGAAAATGAGTGGAATGAAATAAAATCTTATTGATCAGGCAATCACTTGTGTTTAGTAGGTTACATATAAATATTTATACACAAATCATTTACATCAAATAACATAATAGAATTTGAGTTATTCACTTTAACAAACAATGTTAACCATTTATTAGTAAAATTATAATTAACTATATACCTAATAGAGTTAACCACTAACACGAGTTAACTCTTTGAATTACTTAGCAACACTCCTCCTTATTTTAATGTTTCTAAAGACACCGTAGTCAGAATTCTCCTTAACTCCTTAATTCTTTGATTTTTCATAGATTTTGTTAGGATATCAGCAACTTGTTCAAACTTGCAATAACACAACTCTTATCTCTCTTTATTAACTTGGTCACAAAGAAGTGATATTTGGTTTCAGTATACCATTTAGTTTTATTTTAATAAAGTAGTAATATTTAGTAAGGCATAGTAAGAGTGGTAGTTGGCTTGTTAGCAAATTAATAAGCCACTAACTTGAAATAATTATTATCATTAGGAGTTCATTATAATTAAGGACTCTTGTATGACTTTGGACAACTATATGTACCATACAATTTTATCATTGCAGAGAGACTTAAATTTGGAATAAATTAGAATTTAGCTTTATGCTAAGTATGAGAGAAATGTTCTCTCTTGGTTCTTGTAGAACCCTAAATTTTTATCACAAAATTCTTATTCTTTGTAGCAAATTCTCCTCAACCTATTGATCCTTAGGGATGGTGATATTGTTCATTTTCATTTCTCACCTCAATCCGCTTTTCCTTTTCTTCTACAAAATTTTCCTTTAATTTTGGGTTTGTTAAGATGTTGAAATGTGATCCATGAAAAATGGTTCTCACCATTTGGTAATTAGAGCTGGATTTAGCATCAATTTATTTGTGAGTTCACATGCTTGTTCATGGTACCACTACTAGAAAAAACACTTTTAACATTGATTTTATCAAAACCAATGTTAAAAAAGTGTGGTGACATAATTGTAAATAAATAGAGATTGTTAACATTGGTTTTAAAAAATTGATGTTGTGTTTTGAGGTTAAAATTGGTTTTTATTAAAATTGATGATGTTTGATGATTATTGACATCGATTTTTGAAAAAACGATGTTAACCTCAAAAAACAACCTCGATTTTTAGAAAAAATGATCTTGTGTAACATATCTCTTTCACTCGTACTCGCGCTCATTGAATCACTCTATGTAACACTTCATTTTTCATAAAATAAATTAAAAATGATTTTATTTAAAAATAAATAGAGTTTTAGGAAAATAATGAAATTTTTGTAATTAAGGAGAAATAGTTTTATTAATTAAAATAATGGTTTTAAGGTAAATAAAATAAATATATGTTCTTAGAAAATAAAAAAAAGATATTTTATTTATTCATTTGATAGGAAGTAAAATAATGTTCTTTTTTGTAAAATAATAAAATAAAGAAAAATAGAATAAATAATAGGCTGAGAGTATCCTAACTATGAGTAGAGACATATTAAGTCAGTTTTACATTTACAATATGTCTCTATGCTCTCTCTTCCACTCAAATTTGTTTACTCTTATTCCCCTCCCAAAACCCTATATTTCCCGCATACACTCAAGCCTCTCCCAGTAAAATTATGATCTCGAACATCTTAACTGTTGGATCGTCGTGAAATTTGAACGCCAAGTTCGAAACACATTTCCAGACATCATCACCGTTGGGATTTTTGAAATAATATCTGTGGTGAGAGAAATGTCCCTCGCACGTAGCTCTTTTTTTTCCACATACACCCAAATCTGTTTCAGTAAAACTATGATCACAGACTTGTTAACTATTGGATCATTGTGAAATTTGAACACTAGATTTAGAACTCATCTTCACACATCCCTACCATTGGGATTTACGAAATAGTATCTGTGGTGAGAGAAACGTACCTCAAACAAAGACAGTGAAATGGAGGCTCTAATTCCTTCTCCTTCTCTCTAATGCTTGAAAACCCTAGCAAAACAATTAGAGGAATCTTAGGGAACCACTAGAGACGCCGCTATCACTACCTAGGGATTGTTGAGTGCTAGGGGTAGACTTTTCAATGTCATGGACTTTCCTTAAATGGTCTAGGATAGTGACATTTTGTGCTAGCTTTAGAATCAATTATGTCCTAGATAGTACACGACACACAAAGGGAACCAAGGAGCAGGAATTCACATCCTATAACTTTAGAACTGGTATGAAATATTAGCCAAGTTGACATTCTTATCACCTATATGAAATATATCACTTCCACCAATAACTATGGGGATGGGGGGTTCCTTATGTTTCCTATTGTTATGTATAGATCAAAATAGTCACAAGCTAAATTGACCTAATGCATTTATAAATTCAATAGTATTATCTGGTACGTGTGTGTTGTGTGTGTAGTAGGCCACACACGTATAGACATTTTAGAAAATAAAGGAGTGAGGGTTTATCATATATAATAACATAGAAAAGCTTATAAATAAAATGAAAGTAGAACCACATTGAATAGGTTATATGAAGCACAATTAATATAAGTTTCCAACTAAAGATTTGCATAGAAAACCTTATGAAGGAAAGAAAAATATTGATCAAATTGCTCATACTTACCAATGCAATCTTCCTCAAGTGTCATTTTTAAGAGCCTCTTAAATGTCAGTACGCAGTTTAAGAAGATTTTTGTGTGATAATCGATGTGTTTTTTTTATCATTTTATTGCACCTAAAATATTAGAAGCGTTCAGAAGAACCAATTGTATATTGAACTACAATTGCATATTATGACAAAAGAAAAACAGAGTATACTTACTCTCTAATTTAAAATACTAACAATTGCAAATATATTGATGTAATGATTTGATTTTCAAAAGAAAATTAAAAACTAAATTGTCATGTCATTTGCTATAAAAAATAGCCTAATAGGGAGTATACATTTTGAGTCTCTTTCAAAAGCCACTCTTGTCTTATTGCACCATGTTACTCGTCTTTTACGACTAACTTTTGTATATAAAAGTTTTAAAAAATGTATATATTTCTCCCAATTTATGGTTCTTTTTGGTAGGATTGTAAATATTTCTTGTTTAGTTTTTATATTTGCTCAGTAGAAGGTTTCCATATGAATTTAATGTAAATTTCACTTCAATTCCAGGTAAAAAGGAGAAAAATTTGAAGGTGCAAAAGCTGTTGTCTCGCTAAGCCTGGACCGTGCACTTAGCGAGACTCAACCACTAAGCAAGACATCAGCCGCTTAGCGAGTGAGATGAATATTGAAGAGAATCTGCCATGTCATCATGCGCTTAGCGCGTCATCAACTCATTTAGCGAGAAGATTGTCACCTCTGCGCTTAGCGCGAGAATGACACTGAGCCAAATTTCACTTACTCGCGCTAAGCGTGAAAATGGCGCTAAGCGCGCCTTTGCGGACAAAAACCCTTTTTAAGCCTGAATTGCAGGGAATGAAAGAGGAGGTCTGAATAGACTATGTGAGCCTAGTGCTAAACAAATAACAAAGGAAAAGCTGAGCAAGGAAGAAAAAGGCCCTAACTTTTAGGTAGGTTTAGGAGTGATTCCTAGGTTCCTAGAGGTGGAGGAGACATCCCCACTGCTTTGTAATCTGGTATTTTCTCTGAAACCCTTCTCCTATTTGTGGAAGGTACTCCCTTGTAATGGAGGGCTAGAATCCTTTGTTGGGAAATTCCGCTGATTGCTTGATGTAAATATTATTACTATCTATTTGAAGTTGTTTTTATGTGTTCAATTTTTCTATCTGTGCTTATGTTATGCATGCTCGTGGCTTGATCACCCATTTGTGTGTAAGGTTAGGAGCTTTAGTATTGCAAAATGTACTGCATCCTTAGAACTGGATAGGGTAGGGCTAGGTTATCGAACTGCCGAACACAGAGTGTGGTAATTTAGTTTTTATCATGCTGTAATTGTAATGCTGTTCGGTTAGGCTAAGTTCAACAAGAGACATCTAAGAACAAAGTTTAACTTGAATTAGGCCAAACTCGGGAGACATTGGTGTTTGGTATTTGTGCCTTCAACATAGAACACAAAAATAATTTCAAGTAGAGAAAAACCCTAATTGCATCAAGTATCTCAATAGAAGGACCCAAAGCTTTTACATATCTATTTTCACAGTCACTTGCTCACAATTACTACTTTTACTTAGAATAGAATTATTTCTATTTTTACTTATAATCAATTCTTTATGCAAATGCCTATTTACTGAATGATGCTTTGCCATGTAAAACAAGTTGCCTGAGTTCGATACTCGGTTCACACCGTTTTAATTATTTACTTGACGACCCGGTGCAGTTGTCGTTTAGGTTTCACATCCACAAAAACAAGTAGTACCAGGATGCAAACAAGTATTTTGGCACCGTTGCCGGGGAACTTCTCTTTATTTGGAAAAGTTTAGTTCAGTTTGTAGTGTTTATTCTTTATTCTTTGATTCGTTGTTTTATTTTTGTGAATACTTGTTTACTGTAGAATTTATTTTTCTTCGAAATTGGTTAACTGCTGTTTATGCTTAGTTGTGTATGCATAGAAAGTCCTCTGTAGGTAATTTGGTTCCAATAGACTTGGAAATCGAAGCAACTTGTAGAAGGAACAGAGCAGAAAGGCGTAGAAATTTTTTGCAGGATATAGAAGCAGCAACAATTCTTGAAGAACCTCAGCCTAGCTCCAAAGTCATCTTCTAGTTTTCCAGGGACAAGGGAATCAGATACAACATTGCTTGAAGCCAACACAATGGCTGATGAGCAACCTAGACGAGTAACCCTTGAAGACTACTCAAGTACAAGTGTGCCACAATTTTTCACTAGTATTGCACGATCGGAGGTTCAAGCTCAGAATATCACATATCCACATTCTTTGATTAAGCTTATACAGGGCAATCAATTTCATGGTTTGCCCAATGAAGATCCTTATGCACATCTAGCAACTTACATTGAAATTTGTAACACAGTCAGAATTGCTAGAGTGCCAGAAGATGCTATTAGGCTCAGCTTATTTTCATTCTCACTATCTAGAGAAGCCAAGAGGTGGCTGCATTCATTCAAAGGTAATAGCTTGAGGACTTGGGATGAAGTTGTGGAAAAGTTTCTGAAGAAATATTTCCCAGAGTCCAAGACTGCAAAGGGAAAGGCTACCATCTCTTCCTTTCACCAGTTCCCGGATGAATCTTTGAGTACAGCCCTAGAAAGATTCTGTAGCTTGCTGTGGAAAACTCCTCCTCATGGATTCTCTAAGCCCATACAGCTGAATATTTTCATTGACGGGTTGAGGCCACAATTTAAGTAGCTCTTAGATGCTTCTGCAGGGGATAAAATAAAGCTTAAAACTCCTAAAGAAGCCATGGAACTAATTGAGAATATGACTGCTAGTGATCATGCTATCTTCACTGATAGAACACACTATCCCACCAAGAAGAGTTTATTAGAGTTGTCATCACAAGATGCTCTGTTGGCGCATAATAAGTTGTTGGCCAAGCAACTAAAGACTTTAACAGAAACACTGAGTAAGCTGCCAACTCAATTACATGTTAGTCAACCTTCACCTTCTTCTGTTTTGCAGGTTGCAGGTTGCACACTTTGTGGTGGAGCTCATGAATCAGGCTGTTGTATTCCCACTGAAGAATCAACACATGAAGTTAATTATATGGGGAACCAGTCAAGGCAGAATTTTTATGCAGGTGGATTTTCTGGATTCCAACAGGGCCAGCATTACAACCAGCAACAAAATCAGTGGAGGATTCACCCTGGTAATCAATTAAACAAAGACCAGGGTGGACCATCAAATAGGGCGCCACAACAAGGGCCTAACCTCTATGAGAGGACAACAAAGCTGGAGGAGACTCTTGCTCAATTCATGCAGGTTTTAATGTCAAATCACAAGAGTACTGAGTTAGCCATTAAAAATTTGGAGATCCAGGTGGGACAATTAGCTAAACAAATAGCTGACAACTCTTCCTCAAAATTTGGAGCCAACACAGAAAACAATCCAAAGGAAGAGTGTAAAGCTGTGATGACCCATGGAAAAATGGCAACCATGGCTGAAGAAGAAAAGGATGAGAAGATAGTGGATGGAGATAATCAACAACTGGTAACTGAACAAGCATCTAAACCAGAGGACAATTTTTGTGAACTTGAGGAGATAGAAGATGAAGAGGATGACCAGGAGAATGAGAATACAATAAGCAAGAATGAGAATGAAATAAATGATGAGAAAAAGAAAGAAAAAGAAAAAGAAAAAGAAAAAGAAGAAGAAAAAGAAAAAGAAAACAATGAAAAAATTGAAAAAAAATGAAAAAAGAGATGAAAAGAAAAAGAGTTAGAGTGAGCAGTCCAGAGAAACGAAGAAAGAGATAGCTCCATCTGAGGGGAAAGAAGTGCCATATCCATTGGTACCTTCTAGGAAGGACAAAGAAAGACATCTTGCACATTTTCTTAACATATTCAAGAAGCTAGAGATCACCATGCCCTTCAGAATGGCCTTACTGTAGATGCCACTTTACTCTAAATTTCTGAAGGATATGCTAACCCGAAAGAGCAAGTATATCCACAGTGACACAATTGTAGTGAAGGGAAACTATAGTGCTGTGATTCAACACATCCTTCCACCCAAGCACAAAGATCCAGGCAGTGTTACTATACCTTGTTCGATCGGTGCTGTCTCAGTTGGTAAGGCTCTTATTGATTTTGGAGCCAACATAAATTTGATGTTGTTCTCTATGTGTTAGAGGATGGGAGAGCTGGAGATAATGCCAAACAGAATGACTCTGCAGTTAGCTAATCGCTCCATCACCAGACCGTATGGAGTGATAGAAGACATTTTGGTCCGAGTAAAGCACTTCACTTTCCCTGCCGACTTTGTGGTCATGGACATCAAAGAAGATGCTGATATCCCATGGATCTTGGGATGTCTATTCATGTTGACCACAAGCTGTGTGGTGGATATGGGAAGAAGAAAGTTGGAAATGGGCATCGAAGATCAAAAGATCAGTTTCGATCTATTTGATGAAGAAAAATAACTTTTGGACCAAAATGTCTGCTTGCATGTGAAGGAGTTGAGGAAAAGGCTAAAAGTAGGAACCAAATTTGATCCAGACCCTTGAGGTATCATGTGTCAAGCTAATGATGTTAAAAGAGCGCTTCCTGGGAGGCAACCCAGTCCTTTTTAATTTTGTTTTCATTGCATTTTTTTTAGAGTTTGTTTATTTGAGGTTGCATGAAATCATTTTAAGCATGCTTTGTATTGCATAAAAGGGGTTGAACAGCTTCTTTGAAACAGTGGACGAAAAAAATTAACTTAGAAAAATTTTCAGCAGTCCACTCGCTAAGCGCACATCCCGCACTAAGCGGTGCGGATTTTCCTTCTTGCGCTGAGTGAGCTCTTGCTTGTGCTAAGCACCTTGACCCCTGATCATTAGTTGTTGTGGTCTCGCTAAGCGCGTTCTTCACGCTAAGCCCAAAAACTTCTTTGGATTTTAATTCTTTCGAATTGGGCTAAGCGCACGGACTCACTAAGTGCAAAAACTTCTCTGGATGTTAATTCTTTCGAATTGCGCTAAGTGAGCCACCCATGCTAAGCGCAGCCCACTACTGCATTTAAGGAGCATGTTATTTGCTAAGTGCAGCCACTGCTTGCTAAGCGAGAGTTGCAGGCCAATCAGAGCTGCAGAGCTTGCTAAGAACGACTCTTCGCGCTAAGCCCAAAGTCTTTTATGGAAAATTTGAATTTTTGCATTGGGCTAAGCGAGTTTGCCTGCTAAGCGCGTGTGTTTGGAAACTTAAACGCCATTTATGCTTACTTAGCGAGTTGACACACTAAGCGAGGCATTCGAAATTGCCAAAAATAAGGCATAACTGCCTTTGGCAATTACATTTTCATATGTGCTTTTAAACTGCATTTTGGCATTTCGTTGGTGCTTTTTCTCTGCACTGTGCTCTCACTCTTTGCTTGCCCTCCTTGCTTCCTTCTTTGAATCCTATTTCAGCAATCCAAGTAAGCTTCCTTTAACCTTGTTTTTAATTTTTGTTTTAAGCCTTAGGTTAGTTAACTTAGTTTACTACTTTAAAGCTTTGATTTTCATTTTGACTGCATGATGTAGGTTAGTTGTTAGTTAGAATAGTGTTAGGGGTTTTGATTCGCATACAATGTATCTCATTTTGAAATGTTTTGGTTAGGATTTGATGGCCTAATAGAGGCCTAAGTTGAGGGGGCTGAAAAAGCCCCAATTTTTCTGGAAATGGCGATGAATGCGCTAAGCGTGTCTTGTTGCGCTAAGCGAGTTCATCACTTTTTGATGAATATCTGGATTTCCAGATGAACTCACTAAGCCGACCCTGTCCCGCCAAGCGAGTTCATCTTATCTGATGAATGATTGAATGTTTATGAACTCTCTAAGCGCGGCTGTGCGCTAAGGGAGTAATGTGTTTCAGACACTTAGAAAAAATTTTATTGCTTTCGTGTTCGTGGCTAAGCGAGCTTGCTCACTAAGCCACTCAGCCCTGTTGGCTGAATAAGCCTGGGCTAAGTGAGCTTGCCCACTAAGCTTAAGGCACTTGTGATTTTCTTTATGTTTTGCCATGCGCTAAGTGCGCCCTTTGCACTAAGCGCAATTTACTCTCTGTTTCTGTGATTGTTGGAATTGGGCTTAGCGAGCCTTCTCACTAAGCCATTTATGTCCAGTAGTGTTGTCGCGCTAAGCGTGTCTGGCTGCGCTAAGCGCAATTTGGTTTCTGTTGTGGAATTGGGCTTAGCAAGCCTGCTCACTAAGCCAATTCTGTAGAAAATTCTGATCTTTGTCAACTCGCTAAGCGCGTGGCTGTCGCGCTAAGCGCATGAGTAATTTTTCATAAGGCGCACTAAGTGCATTTGTCACGCTAAGCGCCCAGTCTGAATTTCAGTTTCATTTTTCAGCTTGTCATTTCAAATAAAACCTGTTTTAACTTGGTTTCTATGTTTCTTTTGTGCAGATGGCTTCTAGGCCCCAGCCTCACTACGATACTCACAAATTCACCTTTGATGACGCCTGGAACCGCTACGCTGACAACGCTCTTGGTCGGAACATCCTTCCAGAAAGGAATGTGAAGCTTTTTGTCACAGAGTTTGATGAGTTCAGGACAGAGCTAGTCATAAGAAATTGGCACAGGACGCTAACCAACCTCATGGAGGGGAGCATAGATGTGGCTCTCATGAAGGAATTTTATGCTAATCTTTATGTCCCGGGGGATAAGCCTCCAAAGCAAGTTAGGGTCAGAGGGCATTTAATTAAGTTTGATGCGGATTCCCTCAACACTTTTCTGGAGACTCCGGTTGTTCTAGAGCCAGGGAGACTCTTCCTGCTTACTCCAGGTTCTGTAGACTAAGACCAGACCCTCAGGAGCTGGCTGCCCGACTTTGTATCCCTGGTAGGGGATTTGTTCTGAATGCTGAGGGCCTGCCATAGAAGCTGCTGAGGAAGGACCTCACTACTCTGGTGCAGACTTAGAGTGTTCTGTCTTATTTCAACCTTGCCCCTACATCACACACTTCTGATCTGAACTTGGACAGGGCAAGGTTGGTATATGGATTAGTGATGAAGATGGACATGAATGTTAGAGCCCTCATCTTTGGACAGATCACTCTTATGGCTCAGTCCAACTCCTCGAGGCTCGGATTTCTAGCCCTCATCATTTCCTTTTGCATGGCCCAAGGAGTCACCTCAGATTCCTTGACTTTTGAGTCCCTCAGCCCAGCCATTAACTTGGCTTACATAAAGAAGAACTGCTGGAAATTGGACGACCCCACGGTCAGCTTTCACCAGGGTCAATACCTGGTGATACATAGTTTGTCTCAGCATTCGCTCAGAGCATAGACCTCATGATGGCGATGTTGTAGAGCATTCACCAGGGTCAATACTTGGTGATGTAGAGTTTACATAGTTTGGCTCAGCATCAGCCAATTATGAGCATGGAGGAGTTTTCTTTGCAGGTGGCCTGGCTAGGAGTCCAACCTTCTTCTCATGGAAGAGGTGAGGCCTCCGTAGCTCAGGAGCCTCAACTAGATCCAAAGACTACACCTGCTGCTCAGGAGGATGATTTAGAGGCCACTCCCCAGAGTCATTTGTACCAGAAACTGATCTAGAGGTAGATCCAATGATTGTGGAGGCCAGTCCATAGGCATCACCAATATCTACACTAGTGTTGGAGCTAAGCACCCCACAAGGATCACCAGCAGGCACGCCTGTGCTGCATTTGTTCGATGATGAGGCCATGGATCAGGACCCACCGCAGGACCAGTGATAGGATTTCTACTTTCCTGTCTTTTGAACACTTTTATTATTATTCTGTTTTTAGTATAATTTTAATTTGGTTTTTGATCGAGGTCGTACCCGAATCAAATAAACATTAAAATGCACTAACTAGGAAGTGATCCTAGGTCGTTTCCCAATGAGCAATGATAAACCAAATGCTCATAACAGATAGTAGGAAATAGTAACAAATTGGGGGAGGGGTTGTTTGCTTTTGTAAATTAAACAGCGAATAAAATTGAATTAGAAACTATCGGAATTAAAATACGTTTCTTCCCCTTGATTCACAAGCAAGTCTCTTATCCTAGGTTGCGAGAATTTATCCTTTATCAGTTCAACCACTTAATCCAACCCTAAATTAAATTACTAAGTGAAATTTAACATAAGGCATTCATTATGTGATTAAGCAACACATACACCAATTACTCATAAACGATCATTAAGCATGAACATAAATTAAGCGCAGAGATAATTAATCAAGCACTAAGCATGCATGAATTAATAGCAACAAATTCAGAGTAATTAGTGAAGAGGAAAAACTGAACAAAATTTAACAGTAATAATAGAACCTCAAAGAGAACTATGCTTGATCCTCAAGACAAAACAACGCTGGGGACTTAGCCTTCCATTAATCAAGAATGAAATTATGGATTGAAGAACGAAATTTTATTGCTGAAACGAAAAGTAAAAACTGGAATTGCAAAACGAAAATAATGTCTAAAAGAAGAAAAGCCTAAAACTAAAACGAAAATAGGAGAGAAATCAGGTGTAGCCATTTCCCTTAGAGTCCTCTCACGGGGTGGAGATTGTGCCATGTTCTCAGAATGTTCAAAACAATAATGCTCAAAATCACCAATAACAGAATGCTCAGGATGCTCAAAAGGTACTAAATGATGTCTAACTAATCTATGAAATGTCCTATCTATCTCAGGATCAAAGGGTTGTAAGTCAGACAGATTGCCTCTAGTCATACAATATATTCAGCATGCACAACTAGTTGTCTTCTTATACAAGTAACAGTGTAGGTTTGAACTACAGCTACCATTAAATGATATCCAAATGACTTGAAATTTTGTGGGCAACCTTATAAAATGATGAGAAGATAGCACAAAAAATTTCAAACAAAAATTCAAAGTCTAACTATAGAAGCTAAAAATGATAAGTTAAGAAAAATAAGAGAATAATACTTGGAAAATAAAAAACTTTTGACAGAATCGCAATTTTTGGAAGAAGGAGACCTTATCCAGCCTATGGCAAGCTGCCACGGCATGGGAAATTTTTTTCTACCCCAAATACATATATAATAATAGCGATTCTGATAACCAGAGCAAAAGCTATGGCCGTTTGAAGTTTTGACAAAAATCAAATTTGCTACTTTTTTGGAACTTTCAAATCTGACCAAACTAAGGGCTCCAATTATTTTTCCCACAAAATATGGATCAAAAGAAGTGACCACACAAAAATTCAGCCAAAAATAACAACTATAGCTACCAAAACAAAAAATCCCAATTAATTCAGCAAGGTTGGTCTCTAAAATCTGTGGTTAAGGGATTTCCACTACTATCCTGTTTTCTCGCAAGTGTTCTATTCAGCAAAAGTGGTCGCTAAATCCGTTGCAAAACACTATTCACAGCAAAACACCAAAACTGAAACAGAGGAAGCGCTGAACAGAAAAACTAATACAGAACACACAATAAACAAAATAACAAGGTACTAAACAATACTAACACAACACGAAAGAATTAAACACTAACACAAGAATTAAACACTAACACGACACTAGCTATTATGAACCTTTGGACACTGCTCCCCGGCAACGACGCCAAATTTGATTGAGGTCGTACCCAAATCAAATAAACATTAAAATGCAGTAACTAGGAAGTGATCCTAGGTCGTTTCCCAATGAGCAATGATAAACCAAATGTTCATAACAGATAGTAGGAAATAGTAACAAATTGGGGTAGGGGTTGTTTGCTTTTGTAAATTAAACAGCGAATAGATGTGAATTAGAAAATATCATAATTAAAACACGTTGCTTCCCCTTGATTCACAAGCAAGTCTCTTATCCTAGGTTGCGAGAATTTATCCTTTATCAGTTCAACCACTTAATCCAACCCTAAATTAAATTACTAAGCAAAATTCAACATAAGGCATTCATTATGTGATTAAGCAACACATACACCAATTACTCATAAATGATCATTAAGCATGAACGTAAATTAAGCGTAGAGACAATTAATCAAGCACTAAGCATGCATGAATTAAAAGCAACAAATTCAGAGTAATTAGTGAAGAGGAAAAACTGAAGAGAATTTAACAGTAATAATAGAACCTCAAAGAGAACTGTGCTTGATCCTCAAGAGAAAACAACGTTGGAGACTTAGTATTCCATTAATCAAATAGAGAACGAAATTATAGATTGAAGAACAAAATTTTATTGCTAAAACGAAAAGTCAGAACTGGAATTCCAAAAATGAAAATAAAGAAGAAAGAGAAGAGAAAGCCTAAACTAGAACCTTGGTGCTGTTATATAGTTTTCCAGCCCCAAAGCTTACAAATATGTTTTAAATCCAAGCCCATAAATAAAATAAAATAAAATCTAGATAAGATAAGATAATATCTAGATGAAATAATATCTAGATGAGATCAAATCTAAATAATATCTAGATAAGATAAAGTATAGATAAGATAAAATTTTGTAGAATAAAATAGTCTGTCCTCTTCAAGTCCAAGCCCAATTCTGGATTCAAGCCCAATGCTTTATTAATTCCTGAAATTAGATTAAAAAAAAACATCAAATTAGCTGAATGGGTCCAAATAATAAAATTGCCTCATTAATTTAACAATTAAGACTAATCAGTAATTAAAATGGTGCAAAAAGGGTTAACAAATAGGAGAAAATAATGGCACATCAGTTTTATATTTATGTTTCAGTTTTTAAAATTCAGTTTATTATTTTACTTTAGTTTTTGGATTGCATGGTAGCTTGCTTGAAGCTAGTTTGAATAGTATATTTCATTTTATGATGTTTGATTTTGAAAAATTCAGTTTTTGTTGGTTTGAATTGATCGATTACATGATTTGAGTGAATTGGAATGTGTAAATCATATGTTTTGAATAAGCATGCAGTGATTAAAAGAGAAAGAACATGGATTAGTATCATGAATGAAAATGTTAGTTAGTTTAACAGTTTGATTGTGAAGGTATTCATTAACCACAACCCGGTGAATGTGTGATCTTGAATTGTGAGAGAACGACTAGTATTAAGTAATGATTTTTGCATGAATCTCTGATTATGGAATGAATGCATGAGTTTGAAGATGATGAAGGCCATGTTTTGTGTGAATTAACCACTTAGCCAAAAAGCTTACCTTGTGAATGAATGACATATCCTTTGCACCCATGATTGAGCTAAAAATCTGATTGTTTGATTGAACCTTGAACCTATGGATTACATCTCCATCTACCTTGTCATAGGTTGTAGGAGAGCATTATGGTTCAAAGAAAATTTATCCCAAATTTAGGGGAGTTTATTGGGTGATAGCTTCTAATGGTAAGAAAATATCAGCACACACAGTAAGTCAATAAGCAACAAGTAAAGAGCTGTTGTTCAAAACAAATAAATAAATAAAAAAACTGCAAGTTTTCAAAATAAAAGTGTGTGTGCTATTATCTAAGAAGAAGTGAAGCCAAGTGCTTTAAGGAAAGTAATTGAAGCTGGAAATAAAAAGAAAATAAGTTTATCTAAGGACGGATGCTCTCCTAGAACTTAAGCCTTTGCATCCTAGAAAAACCATGATTTATTTGCAGCCCAGCCTCATTACAAGCCTATTAAAGTCCTTCGGGTTCAGTTTGTGTGTTTTTGACTGTATGACATGAGATGAAGTGCAAAGATTGAGACTTATGTTGGTTTTTGATTGATGGAAAGCCTAAAAAATTGTGTTTAAGTGAAACAGTGACCGTGAGGCTTTGCTTGATGATCCTTCCATGATACCTGTCATTCCTCCTAGCTTATTTCAGCTGTGATGCTTAATAATCATGTTCATATCTTTGAAAAGTTGCATGTCTTGTGAGAAGCTATTGATTGAAACATTGTATGCCATTCATGTCATGTGATTGAATTCCTTGGAACAAACACCTTGTTAACCACTGTGAGTTTGTCACTTGAGGACAACTGAATTGTTCTTTCTTTGCTTGAGGACAAGCAAAACTGTAAATTTATGGGAGTTTGTTAGTCGTCTTTTACGACTAACTTTTGTATAGAAAATTTTTCAAAAATGTATATATTTCTCCCAATTTATGGTTCTTTTTGGTAGGATTGTAAATATTTCTTGTTTAGCTTTTATATTTTCTCAGTAGAAGCTTTCCATATGAATTTAATGTAAATTTCACTTCAATTCCAGGTAAAAAGGAGAAAAATTTGAAGGTGCAAAAGCTGCTATCTCGCTAAGCCTGGACTATGTGCTTAGCGAGACTGGACCGCTTAATGAGACATCAACCGCTTAGCGAGTGAGATGAATATTGAAGAGAATCTGCCATGTCATCATGCACTTAGCGCGTCATCAACTCATTTAGCGAGAAGATTGTCTTTTCTGCGCTTAGCGCGAGAATGGCACTGAGCCAAATTTCACTTACTCGCCCTAAGCGCGAAAATGGCGCTAAGCGCGCCTTCACGAACAAAAAGCCCTTTTTAAGCCTGAATTGCAGAGAATGAAATAGGAGGTCTGTATAGACTATGTGAGCCTAGTGCTAAACGAAGAACAGAGGAAAAGCTGAGCAAGGAAGAAAAAGGCCCTAACTTTTAGGTAGGTTTAGGAGTGATTCCTAGGTTCCTAGAGGTGGAGGAGACATTCCCACTGCTTTGTAATCTGGTATTTTCTGTGAAACCCTTCTCCTATTTGTGAAAGGTACTCCCTTGTAATGGAGGGCTAGAATCCTTTGTTGGGAAATTCCGTTGAGTGCTTGATGTAAATATTATTACTATCTATTTGAAGTTGTTTTTATGTGTTCAATGTTTCTATCTGTGCTTATGTTATGCACGCTTGTGGCTTGATCACCCATTCGTGTGTAAGGTTAGGAGCTTTAGCATTGGAAAATGTACTACATCCTTAGAACTGGATAGGGCAGGGCTAGGTTATCAAACTGCCGGACACGGAGAGTGGTAATTTAGTTTTTATCATGCTGTAATTGTAATGTTGTTGGTTGGGCTAAGTTCAACAAGAGACATATGAGAACAAAGTTTAATTTGAATTAGGCCAAACTCGTGAGACATCGGTGTTTGGTATTTGTGCCTTCAGCATAGAACACAAAAATAATTTCAAGTAGAGAAAAACCCTAATTGCATCAAGTATCTTAGTAGAAGGACCCAATGCTTTTACATATTTGTTTTCACAGTCACTTGCTCACAATTACTGCTTTTACTTAGAATAGAATTACTTCTGTTTTTACTTCATGATAATCAATTCTTTACGCAAATGCCTATTTACTGAATGATGTTTTACCAAGTAAAACAAGTTCCCTGAGTTCGATACTTGGTTCACACCATTTTAATTATTTACTTGACAACCCGGTGCACTGGCCGGTTAGATTTCACATCTATAAGAACAAGTAGTACCAGGATGCGAACACACCACAAAACTCCAACTTTTGAGGAGGCATAGACACAGAATATGTGGCAACCGAAGAATATTTGAACATTGCAACCATGTGACCTAATCTACATGATAAGACAATAAAACACAACATCAATGTAGATAACATGCAAGGTTAACGTACTGCTAACCCTCCTTATGTTATTAAGCCACAAGTCGTAGAGCCTACACAGAGAACAATATAAAAATAAACATACTTGAGCACAATGATGTTCATGCCTAAATCTTAAAGTTCTTGGGTAGCGCTTCAAATTTGTATTAGAACAAAATGAAATCATCTAAATGTTACTTAATAGCCTAATTCATAATCAATAGAATTTAGAAGTCAAGGTAGACATGCTAATAAACACTACATCTGTTTATCTAAATCAAATATTGAACATGTTGAACAAAAACATAAATAAGTATAGAGCATATTGTACTATAAAAAGGAATATGTAGACCAAATTACCCAAAGAAATAGAGAAAATCTCTATCAAGAGAATGTCCACAAGTCAATTTCACATTCATATCAAGGTAGATGATGGTAGCAAAAATCCATAAACATCATAATTAACAAAGCACAAGGTGGAGAATAAATATCCCATAGGAGAAGTTTGGAAACAAAGGATTGTAAGCCAATTTTAACTTACTGCTACACTGATAACTACAAAGAAAATATTGTTTAAAATTTCTTGTATACCAAAGTCAGAGAAAATACTCCCTAGGCATTGTTGGACCTTGTGGCCTCAATAATCTTAAGAGGGATAGGCTTAGAATGCAGAAGAAGCAACAACAATCAATTTAATAATGTTCTATAAACATGCAAGGCAAAATTGATTGCAATAACATAAATGAGATAAGGGAAGAGAGAATGCAAACACAATTTTATACTGGTTCGGCCACTTCCCGTGCCTACATCTAGTACTCAAGCAACCCACTTGAGATTTCCACTATCTTTGTAAAATCCATTACAAAGTTTGAACCACACAGGGACAACCCATCCCTTGTGTTCAGATGCTTTACAACAAGAGACTCACAGTCTCTTAACCAATCTCATTGAATAAGAAGAATGGAAGAAGAATTCTCTCTTCAAGAGAAGAATATTACAATGAAGATCCATGGATGAACTCTTAATAGATGTGCAAGTGTTTGCCCAAGAGTTCTTTGAGAGAGCATTTGACAATGAAGTTCTCTTGGAATCTCTCTCATTTTCTTTTGAGAGGATAAGACATTTTGGACCAGCAAAACTCTCTCTCTCTAAAATTCGTGCCCAAGTCACCTATTTATATGCCTTTGATGGCCATTCACAAATCTAATGAAAAGATGTGACTGTTGGCAGATTTTCTGAAAACTTTCCACTTGTAATCGATTACAATGTTTGTGTAATCGATTACACAGTTATAATTTGAAGGGTTATGACTTTTGAATTTGAATTTCCAAAGTTTCGTTGCTGGTAATCGATTACAGACATACGGTAATCGATTACATGTTGAAAATTCAAATTCAGAACCTTTTTCAACAGCTATTTCTCAACCCTGTCTTCTGGTAATCGATTACACTTCCTGGTAATCGATTACCAGAGCCTTGCATGTCTTGAAAGCACTTTGTTTTAAGGCAAGGCTTGGTCTTTAGTGAATCTTGAAACAAGGCTTTGTTTGTTGAAGCAATCTTGAATTATTCTAGAAGCAAATGCTTATCATTTGAAGCAGCCTTGTTAGATTCTTCTTTGACATCATCAAAATCATGTATACATACATTCACAGGCATTATACTGATATATGGAAACATCCATTCATTGAAAAATGAGAGCATTAGTAGTTTTAATGTTTAACAACATGCTCCATAGTATACAACAACCATATGATATGCAGTTTATTTTTTTTTATCATGAATCAACTATCGCAAAAGCTTAAGTTATTAGGTGAAGACACATGAATGGTGCATATAAATTATGTCTAGTCTTAATATTGGGCCACCCTTAGATGTTCAATCATGCAAAACTTGAGGCTCTAGATGTCTAATCCTGGGTGTGAGGGATATGTTAAGATGTCCAACATTGACTAGGAATATAACTAGAAAACTCATTGAGACTTGAGTTGTTAGGCAAAAATAAGTAAATGGTTTTATATTTTTCTAACATTTCATTTCTAAGTGAAAACCAACATCGGTATATGTAAAAAGTGCTACTTCATTATTTAATATATTATCATATACACTAATACACCTGTAAGTGTAGTATGTTATCCACATCTACATTGATGCTTCATAATCATAGCATGCTAAAGAGATAGAATGTTCAACTATACAAGAACATGTGCTTTCAAATAAATATGTCAATAAACACATACAAACTTGTAGTGTCACAAAAGATGAAGAATCTGTCTAAATAGTTTGGAAGATTAAGAATTAGAATAAATAAGAAAACAAAGTTTCTAAGTTACTGGTAATGGCATACCATGCAACCCAAACGTGTAGGACAACCCTCAATGAACATTAAAGTCTTGATGGTCTTCTTTTGTCCTTCACCAACAACATTATGTTCCTCACAAACTTCTCAAAATAGATAAAGTCACAGTGTCTTAGCTTTTGACCGTTCAAATTATCGCATGATATAATTGGTGAACCAGTACAACATTCAACTCCTTCTAGACAGTGAAGCTTCATATAAATTATTTAGCACTAACATGTCTTATTTTGATATACCTGGTCTCCACAAAAATTCTCTAGAAACTTTTGTGTCACATAGACTTCACCAAAAGCTTGCTAGTAACTCTTTGTATTAACAATGTAAAGAAATCCGAAACCTGAGGGTCATGCAGTATAAATTATTTAAAGTTTCCAATTAAGGAAGAAATAGTCTATCTTGAATACTACAGGTAACAATACATAATAAAGTAACAGTAAAAAATAATAATAAAATTAAAAAATCTTTCTTTAGTTTGAAATACCTTAGGAAGTGATAACATGTGAGCTGCCTTAACAGATATCTCTCCACACATGAGATATCTGTAGAAGCAAGCTTCATGATGATGAATCAAGTTGATTCAAGTAGTTTTGATGATGACAAAGATGATGACAAAAAGCCCAAAGAATGATTTCAAGAATTGAGTCAACAAGTTCAAGATCAAGATTAATTTCAAGTTTCAAGAGAAGAAATCAAGAAGACTTCACAAGGGAAGCATTGAAAAGATTTTTCAAAAAACAAACATAGCACAATTTTTTTTTTCAAAAGAGTTTTTCTCAAAATTTTCCAAGTTACCAGAGTTTTTACTCTCTGGTAATCGATTACCAATTTCTTGTAATCGATTACCAGTAGCAAAGTTTAATTTCAAAAACTTTTAACTAAATTTGCAACGTTCCAATTGTTTTTTAAATGGTGTAATCGATTACAATATATTGGTAATCGATTACCAGAGTATCTGAACGTTGAAATTCAAATTCAATTGTGAAGAGTCACATCTTTTCATGAAATGCTTTGTGTAATCGATTACATGGTTTTGGTAATCGATTACCAGTGACAAGTTTTGAATAAAAATCAAGAGATGTAACTCTTCCAATGGTTTTCAGGTTTTTCTCAAGGTTATAACTCTTCTAATGGTTTTTCTTGACCAGACATGAAGAGTCTATAAAAGCAAGACCTTGACTTGCATTTCAATAACTTTTAACATATTCTTTTACAACCTTTGAATCTCTTTGAACATCTTTTTGAACTTCTTCTTCCTTTGCCAAAAGCTTTCTGAGTTTTCTGGTTTCCAAACCTTGTTCTTTCATAAAAAACAATAGTGTGTTATATCTTTTCATTCTCTTCTCCCTTTGCCAAAAAGAATTCGCCAAGGACTAACTATAACGACCCGCCTCGTCGCTACGGTATCCACACTCTAATATTCGATAATTTCAATTTTTATAAAAAGAACTCCCTTAATTGTTGCTTATGAAAATAAAAGTGATTTTGTCACAACATAAATTCATCCAACAACATGCCATTACTTAAGTGAATATGCATAATTACATAGAAACAATAATTCGGTACATGTCATACGCATAACGAAAATTAAATATGTTCATAGATATAATTAAAATCCCAGTTTTACATCTTTAACTCAACAAAATAAAACTTAAAAACCAACTACGGAGGAGTTGATTACAAAACACAACTCTCTCCCAAAATAACGCCAACGTCATCACGTTGGCTCGACGACTCCTCACCAGTATCTTACTCCTTGCACCCTATCACTGTCATTCTGCTCCCACGAACAAGGTTCGTGATCATCACAGGTATCAACCACACGATACAAAATTGCAAGGGTGAGTTCATTATAAAAAGAACCAATACCAATTCCAAATAACCACAATTAGCAAGGAACATAGGCAAACATGATGAGCATACACAACAATCATTATTCAACACTCATATCCAACAAATAATCATCATCCACATCCAACAATTACTCATCATCCATCCATGGACCCAATCAAGACTGCACAGAATGATGCATGCACCTGACTCAACACTCAGATGCAATGTGGTACGTACCAACAACAACCAAACCTCAAGAAATAGCCTAAGCGTGTCCACACGACACTTTCACTTAGGGAACTGTGCTGAGTTTGTTGAGACCACCCGATTGTGCATGTAACAGCCCCCTCCCATAGGTGATCAGCCTGGGAGCCCAAAGGTGTTCCCTACCAGGTGACAGCCCCCTAGTACAAAGTACACTTGGCCACAGTTACTCTATTTCCTGTGTCATATGAGCTATGATCACGACCAAAAGTAAGTGCCAAAGACCATGGACCAATTAAAGCGCCTAAGCATCCCCTCAGAAATGCTTAGATTCTCTAACCATGCTAATTACCCATGTCTGGGCCATCCGACAAGGTCAGTGCACTCTACCCCCCATGACATACACTCCATATGACATATGATCGTGGCCAAAAGCTAGTGCCAAAGACCCTGGAAGGTCAGTGCACAGTGCCCCCCACGATCATACACAACATCCAACGTATGAACATGGTCAAAAGCTAGTGCCAAAGACCCTGGAAGGTCAGTGCACAGTGCCCCCACGAACATACACAACATGCACATGCCAATGCATTTCCAACATCAATCAACATTCAATTTTCATGTCATTCACAACATAAATATCATCTCATCTCAATGGCGTTATCAACAACAACAACAACCTCATTTCATATTCACATATTCATCAATAATAACAATTCATGTTGACATGGTCTTTATTAGGTTTCAGATGATGTCAACCAATTATTGTGGGTTGATTGATGCAAAGGAAGTGTTAGAGCCACGTGAGGCCTGTCCAAAGTACTGGTTGATTGTGAAACTAATCCTCACCGCACAAACATGATCTGGATGCTCTAGTCGCCCAATAGCAATATTCAGTATGTTGTCACGACCATGGGGAACAAAGTTGCCCTGCGTCATCTATTCTTGTAAAGAGTCATGTAACATGAACAACATGGATTTAGATTTCAACTTAGATCCTTCTTATTATACAAAAAATAAGCCTTCAAATTCAGCCTTAACATGAACTCACAATTTTATCAGATATTTCTTATACCGCCTTAGATTTCATCTGCCTATATCGCTTTATGCGGGCCATCTGCCACTTCACATGTCTTGCAATCAGTGATGGAGGGTCGATGATCATTGCTGAATCTTCAGTATACTCAGCTTTCTGTTGTCGTGTTTTCCTTATCTCATATATGAGTTTCTTTTGGAGCAGCTCATAACCCCTACGAGACAGTAAGTGGGGGCATTCATTGTATTTTTGAATTTCCTAAGCCTTTTCTCATATTCCCTACGATAAATTATAAAGAATTTCCACAAATTAATGAATTCAAGTAACATATTTGAAATCAAATTTAAAGAAAAACCCATCGACTTCAAACCTACCAATTAGGGGTTTGGTGGCTTTTTGCAAATTCCTACCAACTTTCTGGATCCAGACGATACTTAATAGAAGGATTATGTTTATCTTGATCATCATTGTCAACATATACATATTTAGTGGTGAAGGAAGACTTAAATTGCCTCCATCTAGTGGCGACCATTGACATCACCGTTGATATCAAATTTTCCCTACAATCATAAATTGTTATGTAACAGTTAGTGAATGACGACATTTTCAACTTAAATTAAAAAAATGAAATACAAATGGTTAGTTAATTGCAATTACAAAAATGCCATCCCATATTAGGTTCTTTAGAGATTCATGGACAACTTTCCAATTGTTAGACAAGTGGCCTCAGATATCTTAAGAAGGGGGGGTTGAATTAAGATATTCCAAACTACTTCCCCAATTAAAATCTATTTCACTTTCTTTTCAAGTTATAAATTCCCTTAACAATGAACTTCTTAAATATTAATTCAAATAAAACAATTTGAATATGAATATAAAGCAATAATAAACAAAGGAGATTAAGGGAAGAGAAAGTGCAAACTCAGATTTATACTGGTTCGGCCACACCCTTGTGCCTACGTCCAGTCCCCAAGCAACCCGCTTGAGAGTTCCACTATCTTGTAAATTCCTTTTACAAGTTCTAAACACACAAGGACAATCCTTCCTTTGTGTTTAGAATTCCTTTACAACAAGAGACCCACAGTCTCTTAATCCCTTAGAGAATGAGGAGAAGAAGAAGAATGAATCTCTCTAGAAAGAGATAGATTTTACAGATTGAGCACTCAAATAATTCCTTAATGAATTGCAATTGAATTGGCCAAGGAATTTTTAAGAGGATAGAATGATTTTTGCTCTTTGAGAGGATAAACACTTGTTGTTCTTAAAAACTCTATCAAAATCGTGTCTCAAGTCACATATATATAGGCCTATGATAGCCATTCAATAACCACATAAAAAGATGTGACTGTTGATAATGTTTTCTGAAAAACTCCTCTGGTAATCGATTACAATAAGTGTGTAATCAATTACACTCTTTAAAATTTGGATTAAAATGTTCAGAAACTGCTGGTAATCGATTACCATATATGTGTAATCGATTACACAGTGCAAATTTTGAATTCAAATTTTAGTAGCTGTTGTAAATCAGTTTTGGCCACTGGTAATCGATTACATCCTCTGGTAATCGATTACCAGAGAGTAAATTTGTTGAAAAAAGACTTTTTAACTTAAAATTCTTGGCCAAACCTTTTGCGATTTCAATTGGAATTCCCTTCCTATTTAATATCCCTTCTAAACTCTATAGACTGTCTTGATCATCCATCTTGAATATCTCTAATTGCTTTGTCTTGAGTAAATCTTTGAGAAGCATATGATTCATGTAATCCTTTGGCATCATCAAAACATTCAGCTTGATCCTTTGTCTACACCAATTAGAATGGACAATAGGAATTTTTTCTCACGCTACCACCCTAGATAACTGTGGAACTTTTCTTTATGGGGGCTTGATCCTCTCCTAGTGGCAGGATTCATGTTAACCATTGGTTGTGGCTGATCCAAGCTTCTAACAATCTACCTTCTTAGTTGGGTGGATTGTCTACTACTCCTAGACATAGCCTCCAAAGGAGCATCTGAATGCGAAGGGGACCTTGGGGGTATTGCCATGACTCTGTGCAAATAAAACAAATTCATTAAAGAAAAAGCAATTGAAACAACATATAAGTATGAAATAAAAAATATTGACATTAAAAAAATTTATTGCAATTAATGTGATATGATATACATTACTTTGGTATACCGTAGTTATGTACGGATACTCTCCCATAAACCTTCATTATGATCATTACAATTTGCATGTACATCATCATCCTCATGTTCTGCATTTATGGAAGGCATTTGTTGGGAGAAAACATGTGTCTCATTAATATCAAGTGTTGAAGCATCATTTTGGTGATTGATACCACTTGTTATTCATTGTAGAACCACTAACCATCTTGAGTCACACAGATCTTGGACGTAAAACACCTGTCTGGCTTGTTCTGCCATGGTGAAAAGCTTGTCCTTGAAGCCACCTTTTGAAGGTCTACTAAAGGAAATCCCATTTTTGTCTTGACGCACACCAATATTTCCATTAACCCACTGACACTTGAAGATAGGTACTCTAAATTCACCATAATCAAGCTCCTATATTTCTTCAATCACTCCAAAGTAAGGCATGTGTAACACCCTGAAATATTTATAGTTATAAATTGATGCTTAATTGTATTTATCTTGTTATTTGACTATATGGTTGACTTGAATGATTTGAGGTATGACTTGAGTTAGTCGTGTATGAATTTCTTGATGTGGATGCTCAGTTCTGTGGAGTTTTGTTGAACTACGTTGAAAATATGATATTTTAGAATTTTCCCAAACCTTTCTTAGTAAAATCGCGATCCCGGACTCGTTAACCGCTGGATCATCTTCAAATTGTATCTGGAGCTTCCCAAGACATGTTTCCACAGTCTGACTGTTGGGATTTGGAAACTAACAACTTTTTGTGTCTCGCTAAGCGAGAAGGGCGTGCTAAGTGCAATTCCAACCAGAGAGGGAATTATGCTGAGTGAGCAGGGGCACGCTAAGCAAGCCATGGTGTAGTGGAAGTTGCGCTAAGCATGAAAAGTGGAATCTGACTTAGCGAGATGAGCTTGCTAAGTGAGATTTGTAGGTTATAAATACGTTCTCAGCGTGAAAAACACGATTTTTCACTCTCCTCTTCTCCAAAATGCCACCCAAACCCTAAAACCTCATTTTCCACCACCCAAGACCACCGGTGGCTGCCGTGAGCTACCGTTGCTTGCTGTTGAACCCCCACACAAAGAAGAGAAATTTAATCAGAGCGGAATCCTCAGAATCCTCCTCAAGGATTTGGTGGAGAAAATCCCCTAATCCTCCATTTCATAGCTTCCCCGAGGTAATCTTGATTTCTAAACCCTTCTCCTAGTTAGTTTGAGTTTCTCTTAGTGTCTCTTATGTGTTGGGCACTGTCATAGGGTGTTTTACACTTCCTTTTAAAAACCCTAGAGAATGAGACATTGTAAAAGTTATCTTTTTATGAAATGGGTGTTATTTTCATGACCTTCACTAAACCCCGGTCACATTGGCGTGATCAGAATTTCAAAATGATGCTTCCTTTCGTAGAATCCAAAACACCCCTCAGCCCTTTATGTTTTGACAGGGGTATTTGACTTCGAAAGTTTGTCATTTCTTTATTTCTGAAACCTATATTAAATTTCCTTCAATTTGGCACATAGAGACTTGCATTTGGACTGACAAGCGTGAATGAGAAAGACCTCTGAGTGACGCAAAGAGGAATTGACGGAGAGCTCACGATAGGTGAGGGGAGTTTATTATAAATTTACCATTTTTGATGCCATAGTTAGTGTTAGAGAACCTAACTATGGGAATGTATGCATGTCCCTGTTGCATGGTGATTTTTTTTTTATATAAAACGATGTTTTTGACTAATGGGATGCGATATATCTATTGTTGATGAATAACATTATTGTCTTGATTAGACTCATGTTGTTTGAAGACCTGGGGAGTGTGAATCTTAAGCATGAAAGATATATGTATATACGGAATGCGACTTACTGTTGATGTTGCTATTGATCAATTTAATTAACATGTGGTGTTGTTGATATTTATGATGATATTGATTTGAGATGATGTCGTTAATGATGATCATGTCAACATGAATTGATGTTATTATAGATGATTATATTAATATGAAATGATGTGGTTGTTGTTGATAGTGTCATTGAGATGAAAAGATGTTGATGTTGAGAGTGATATTGAAATGAAATGTTGATGATGTTGGAAATGCATTGAGATGATGCATGTTGTGTATGTTCATGGGAGGGGGGTACATTGACCTTGTCGGATGTCCCTGGTAGGGGGAAATAGAGTGGCTAAAGAGTTTAAGCATCTATGAGGGGATGACTTAGGATCTTTAATTCATCCATGGTTAGTGTACTTGATGGTGCTCATGTTTCATACGTTGGATGTTGTGTATGATCGGGGGGGGGGGGGGGGAGCATTGACCTTGTAGGATGTACCTGGTGGGGGAAAACAGAGTGGTTAAAGAGTTTGAGCATCTTTGAGGGGATGGCTTAGGATCTTTAATTCATCCATGGTCATTGTACTTGATGGTGTCCATGTTCATACATTGTATGTTGTGTATGTTCATGGGGGGGATGCATTGACCTTGTCAGATGTCCCTGGTGGGGGAAAATAGGGTGGTTAAAGAGTTTAAGCATCTCTGAGGGGATGGCTTAGGATCTTTAATCCATCCATGGTCATTGGACTTGATGGTGCCCATGTTTCATACCTCATATGACACAAAAATAGTATAAACTTTGCCAGTAAGTACTTTTAGTTCCTTGTGAGGAGGAGTACTTGTACTAGGGGGTGTGTCACTCGGTTTGGAATTCCCTTATGACTTAGGCTGATCTTGTGTGGACACGCTTAGGCTATTTCCTTGGGGATGGTACCACATTACATCTGAGAGTTGAGGTCAGGTGCATGCATCATACTGAGCATGATTGTTTGGAACGATGGACTGATGATGATTGTTGTTGGGTATGGTACCACATTACATCTGAGAGTTGAGGTCAGGTGCATGCATCATATTGAGCATGATTGTTTGGAACGATGGACTGATGATGATTGTTGTTGGGTAAGTGTTGGACTAGTAAATGTTTGTGTGCGCTTATGATATTTGTTAATGTTTTCTGTTTATAATGAACACACCCTTGCATTTTGTATCGTGTGGTTGGTACTTGTGATGATCACGAATCCTTGTTCGTGGGAGCAGAATGACAGCAGTAAAGGATGAGGAGTGAGATTCTTTTGTGGAGCCGCCGAGCTGACGTGATGACGTTGGGATTATTTTGGGAGAGAGTTGTGTTTTGTTAATCAACTCCTCCATAGCTAGTTCTGTAATTCTTTTGTTGATACGAGGATGTAAATCACAAATTTATTTATATGTACGAACAAATTTACCTTTAATTTTGTGAATGATGTGTACTGCACTATTATACTCATGTGTATGTATTTGGTTAAGTAATGGTGCATTGTCTAAGAGTGTGTATGTATGTATATATATTGTGGAGTTCAGATTTACTATAATATTTTTATATAAGCAAATTAATAAAGTTTTCATTACAAATCTAAAATTTTCTCGCGTTTTTGAGTGATGATATCTTGACGACGAGGCGGGTCGTTACAACATGGACACTCGAATCGGGTTGTTACTGACGTACTACAAAAGTGATCGGAATCAGCATCAAGAGTCACCCCACTATTCTGCATGCTATTTTTATCATCTTGTGACTTTATGTAGAATGAATAGTTGTTGATATCATATCCCTTCTAAGTGGGGACATTGAGATTTTTCCCAACAACTAAAAATCTTAATGTTTTGGAAGCACTATCATCAACGAAAATTGTTTCTCTAAACTAGTTGATGAAAGTTCTATTGTGCTTTTGCAACACCCTCATCATGTTCATTTTTGGGTGAGTAACTATGAGATTTTGTTTGTGAGTATCTATGAACGGAATAATGTCTACTATGTTGTTTAATATATGTAGATGCGCTTGTAAGACGTCCTGGCGATCCATTCTTACAACATTATATCCTCATGTACCCCTACCTCCCTGTGTGCAGTCATGATGACTTTGAGGAAGCCTAACAGGTGTAGTGGTTTCTATGTACTCTGAACAAAACTCAATAGCTTCTTCAGTGACGTAGCTTTCAACAATGCTTGCTTCTGGTCAGTATTGATTCTTTGTATAACCTTTCAAGACCTTCATGTAGCGCTTAACCGAATACATCCCTTATAAAAAAAGGGCCCACACAACCTGATCTCCATCACAAGATGAACAATTAAGTGAATCATTATGTCAAAAAATGAAGGCAGAAAATACATCTCCAATTGACAAAGGATAATGGCAGCCTCATTCTCCAAATCATCCAACTTTTTAGGGTCAACGACTTTGCTTCAAATAGCATTAAAGAAAAAGCACAAGCGAGTAATGGCAACCCTAACATTGTTAGGCAAGATACTGCGAATGGCTACAGACAAGAGTTGTTGCATTAACACGTGACAATCATGAGACTTCAACCTAACCAATTTAAGATCATTGTACAAGGCTCTTGATATTTGAAGAGTATCCTTGTGGGACTTTTAGACTGCATAGACAATGACAAAAATCTTTTTTTTCTCTGTTTTTGACATTGTGTGATATGTTGGGGGCAAATACGTTCACAAATCTTATGGTATCGGATGCAACTGATCTTGTATACCCATGTCAACCAAATCCTGACGACATTTTAAACCATCCTTTGTCTTGCCTTTTATGTTAAGAAGGGTGCCAATTAAACTAATACAAACATTTATCTCCACATGCATTACATCTATACAATGTTGTACATCTAGATTGCACCAGTAAGGAAGATCAAAGAATATTGACCTTTTCTTCCAAATGTTCTTCTCAGACGCATCCTTCTTTTGTGTCTTCCCAGAGATAGTTATGATGTCCTTGACCCGATCAAAAACTTGATGTCCAACTAAGGGTTTCGGCGCACTTTGAATCTCCTAGCTTCCATTTAATGCTTTCTTCAATCGCCGATACGAGTGATAAGGTTTAAAAAATCTTTGATGCCTTGTATATACTGTCTTCTTTCCATGTTTCAGTTGGATGTAACTTGTCTCTTTCTCACAAATAGGACATGTGTAGTGTCCTTTAACACTGTAACCACTCAAATTCCCATAAGTTGGAAAGTCATTGATGGTGAAAAATATCAATGCACGCAACTTGAAGGTCTGCTGGAGATTCCCATCATACATATCAACCCTGTCTACCCGCAATTTTCTCAAGTCTTCAATAAAGGGAGTAAGATACACATTAATATGATTTCCTGGCTGTCTTAGACCTGCTATCATCATACACAATATAATGTATTTTTGCTTCATGCATAACCAAGGAGGAAGGTTATAAATCATTAGTAAAACAAGCCATGAACTGTGGCTGGTGCTTAAGTTAGCAAAAGGATTCATTCCGTTTGAAGCAAGACCAAGCCTTAGGTTTCTTGGGTCCGGATAATGATTGTCGAATCGTTCCAAAAACAAATAAAACTAGGAATCTGCAGTACAGGATTAACCTAGGTCGAACTCAGAAATATGATTCAATTTGGTTCCTACGTTCATTCACTTATAAACAACAAGGGGAGATTTCATTGAACAATTTATAGGAAACTATAAAGGAATGCGAAAACACAAAAAAAAATAAAGAAATAGAACATAATAGAAGCAAAATACAATTCAAGTTTAATAGTATCAATCCAATTCACCAAACCAATGCAAATCGAATTATCACAGTTACTACGAATGATGTTCGATGTGAAAGTTCAGTCAAATGCATTAGAGATAGTTTAATCGAATCAATCCCTAAATTCTTTGTGATTGCAAATTAGGTTGGAAAATCATCCAAACAATCAATGATTAAATTTTGAAATTAGGAAATGAATCCATAACCTAATCCATTTTCAATCCTAAGCATAATCATAATCATGAAAAATCAAAAATAGGATTGAAGAGAAAGATGAACATTCACAAAGATTACAAATACTAAACCAGAACTCAAATTTAGCCTTGCTTTAAGTGGATCCTTGGATTGATGAAGTGTTTAGCCTTCCATGATCATCACCAATGTAAAAACCACGAAATTTGTGCAAGAAAATGGAAAAAAAGAGGTGAAAAAAGGAAGAAGAATAAAGAATAGTTGAGAGAAAAAGAGAGAAAAGAGTTTGATCCTAAAACTTGCACAACAAGTAACTAATTCTGTTTTTTACAAAATGAAGTAACTCACTCGCTCACTAACTAACTAACACTAATATATAGAGTGACTACTCAAAAGGAAGGGATGAGCCTTGATTAGGCCAATCTAATCTACCTAATTAAACTAATTACACAAAACAAAGCCCAAACTCACAGCCCAACTATTCAAGTGCAGAGGTTCTGACTTTGAAGCTTAATTTGACCCTCGAAATGGTAAAACTGACCAAAGATTATTCCTCACAAAATTGGAGATCTTTTCTTAGATTTCTAGGGACTACTCACATGCTCTATTTGAAGTTATGTAGTATCCTCTAGGCCCTACACAAGGCATATAGGCCAAGTAAGCACAAAATCGGAAAATTAGCTATAATTCTCAATTAAACTCAATCATTTTCCTAAGATCACAACAAAGTTAAGGTGATAAAATAAGGTACAAATAGATGTCAATTGAGCTAAGAAAAATAAAAAAATATTAAACTACAAATGCTCAATCAAATTCCCCCACACTTTATCTTTTTCACTCCTTGGCAAAACTAAAAGAAAGACTAAGAAAAAGAAATTAAACTAAAAATGACCACAACTAAAAGAAAGGTATGAACAAGGCACACACATTTTTTAATGGATCCTAAAAATGCACAAAAATGAGAGAGATGGAAAATGGAAGAATGGTCTCAACGTAACAAGCAATCCATGAACACATGAGCACAAAATGCAAAGTGGATGAGTAGTCAAGTCAAAATTAAGAATGTACCATGGTGATAGAAATCTCTCAAGGGACAACACTCACCTTACCCAATGTGTATGGGTTTAAGCTTACACTCAAGCACCACATGTAGCTAGCACATCCAAATTTTGGCAAGATTCTAATCCATTCAACTTGAAATACTCATGCATCAAAATATCAAAAGGAGTTTTATTGGTTTGTAATGTATGTCTTATCTAAGAGTGGATATGAGAAGGATATTTAGGGTAAAACTAAGGGAAAAGAGAAGTAATGAGGAGTAAGTAAACAAGTAAAAAGAGGGTTAGAAACAGAGAAACAAAGTGGAGAACAACAAAATTAAATTAACAAGAACTTACATGAATGAAAATGAACCACAACACAGTTTTGTCTTCTCCTTCTCTTTGTTTGTACCATTTTTTATTTTTAAACTTTTGCTTTTTATACTCCTATTTTTTTCTTTTCTTTTATCATGTTTTTTTCTTTTGTTTTCTTTTTCTTTTTTTCTCTCTTTTCAACAAGTCACAAGAAAATGAAATGACGAAAACAAAGGAACTTTCATAAAACAAAGTACAAGTTCGCCACACTTGTTTGAAACCACTCCCAAAAACATTTCCAAGGGCCATTTTCTCCCAAAAGTTTAGGACAACATGGTTTTCGAATTTTTAGCTTGTAATGAGCTGCAAAATGAAAGAAGGGGTTAAAGGATCAAAGAGGGTACAATGTACATCAATGCAAGGTAGGCTTATTTGGCCAATGGCTAATCTAGCACAAGGGTGAAATGACACATGAAACAGCATGAATGGAATAATGCAATCCATCCATAAAATCCCAAAAACTCACAATGCATAATTCCATCACACATGATCCATCTCAAAATTTTCTAGCCTACTTATCACTTCCACAATTGCAACAATGGTTCACATCAAGCATGAAACCTCTCAACTACAAGTGATACATCTCTCACAAATTATACAAGTTAGAAATCCTATGAAAAACATGAGAAAGTGCCTAAATTCAACAAAAACATTAGAAAACAACAACTATAAAATTTGTACTATATTTTCTGTATATAAAAACAATAAAAATAGTAAAACAACAAAACAAAAAACAGAAAAGAACAACAAAATAGAAACAATATACAAATATAGAAAAATAGACAAAATAGAATACTACTAAATAGAAACAGACATAACAAAAATAGTGAAAATAGAAAACAAAAACAGATTTTTCTAAACCCTCCCCCCACACTTGAAATGCATATGATCCTCAATGTGATCATGTAATGAAATGCAAACAAAGAGACAACATATAAAAGAAAAGGGAAGGAAACTCCTCAAGTTCCATTCAAGGCACATCATCACATAAAATTGGCAAGACCAAAGAGAGGTTTGCCACAAATTCCTCTACTTGGCAAGACCAAAGCTTGAGTTGGTGACCATTCACTTTGAAGACTTTGCTAGTAAATTCCTTTTTAATCTCAACTGCACCATGGGGAAAAACATTAGTAATAACAAAAGGACCATCCCATCTAGATTGAAGTTTATTGGAGATAAGCTTGAGGCGAGAGTTAATGAAATCTCTTCACTATGGAACTCCTTCCTAAGAATCCTAGAGTCATGAAATCTCTTCACTTTCTCATTGTAAATCTTGGAGTTCTCATAGGCTTCTAAGCAGATCTTCTCAAGTTATAGCAATTGAAGCTTCTTTTCCATACCTGCTTCATCAAATGCCATGTTACAACCCTTCACTGCCCAATAAGCAAGGTGTGCAGTCTCTACCAGAAGGTGGCATGCCTTACCAAAAACCACTCTATTGGGAGACATCCCCAAAAGTGTTTGGTAAGCAGTCTTGTGGGCCCGTAGAGCCTCCTCAAGTAGCTTGCTCCAATTCTTTCTATTGGGTTGCACTACCTTCAACAACACTTGCTTGATCTCTCTATTAAAAACCTCCGCTTGCCCATTAGTTTGGGGATGATAAGCTATAACAACTCTATTCACAACCCCATACTTCTGGAGCAAGGATGCCAATGACCTGTTACAAAAGTGGCTCCCTTGGCCATAGATAATGGCTCTAAGCACACCAAACCTGCAAAAAATGTTAGATCTCACAAAATCCCCAACAAATTTAGAATCATTAGTTTTGGTGGCCTTAGCTTCAACCCACTTGGAAACATAATCAACAACAAGTAAGTGCTAGTCAATGAATATGACTAACTTTTGTGTAATAAATCTGTGCAAATTGTATCTAACTCCTCCCATTTATGGTTATTTTGTAGTGTTGTAATTAATTTTTGTTAAATATAGGTAATAAATACTTAGTACTCCTATTTTGTGTATTTAATAATCATTTCCTTTCAATTTCAGGTAAATTAGGCAAGTTTGTGAAGTGTTGATTTTGATCTACTCGCTAAGCCAATCTGCTAGCTTAGCAAGCCATCCGCTGAGCGCACCACTCATACGGCTGAGCGCGAGGAGGAATCTGGAAGAAGGATGAGTTGGACGCACGCGCTAAGTGAGCACTCATCCTGCTAAGCACACCGCTTGCATGCATCCGCTAAGCAAGAAGACAAGCGCCAAGTTGAAATTCACTTATGCGCGTTGTCATACCCTAATTTCGTCCGGGGACCATCCGTTGTTGGGATGCGACCCTTGTTTGACCACTTCGAGGTACTTGGCACCCATCATTAGGCAATTCGTGAAGTTCCGTGACATGCCGGAAGTCAAAAGAAGGCATTGTAGCACAATCCCTGAAGTTCCGTGACATGCCAGAAATTAAAAGGAAGTGTTAGTGTGCAATCCGTAAAGTTCCGTAACGTTCCGGAAGGCAAAAAAGGGATGATTACGTAATCCGTAAGGTTTCGTAACATTATGGAAAGAAAACAAGCATCGTTACGAAATTCGTAAAATTTCATAACGTTACGGAAAAAGAATCACCAATAAAGAGCAAGGGGGTGTATTTAGTAAAAATGGGGGTTCAAATAGCAACCAGACCCACTTGGCCTTCCAAAATATTCCTTTAGAAGGCAGTTGCTTCTGGAGGAAGCAATCTAGCTCACCTGGGCAAGCTGGGTGGCAAGCTTCTCCCCTATTTTCCTATAAATAGGGGGAGAGGTGAAGGGAAAAATGTTCAGCCCTCCTGGTAATTCGAGATCACTTGAAATTAGTGAAAAAAATCGTTTCCGTGAAGAAATTCCAAGCCGAGGCGCTTTCGTAACGTTTCTGTGGGTGATTTCGTGAAGATTTTCGATCGTTCTTCGACGTTATTCGTTCGTTCTTCATCGTTCTTCAGTCTTCAACCGATTAGTTCCCGAAATCGAACTTTTCAATTCATTCTATGTACCCTTAGTGGTCCTCATTTGTTTCGCGTACTTTTATTTTCATTTCATTTACTTTCCGTACCCCCTTTTGACGTGCTTTAGTCATTTACTTAAGTCATTTTCTCCCCTAATAAAAAATAAAATAAATTTCCATCGATCATTTGAATTGTAACATCTGTTAATTTCTGTTAAAATAAAATTCGACCGTTCGGTCATGCCGTAACCACGTTGGAAACCAAAAAGAGGTAAAATAATAATATAATAATCAAAAATATCTTTTAGTAAAATAAATCAAAAAATATCAATCAGACGTTTTTCTTTGGGATTTCTCTTTCTTAATCGAATCGACTAATAACCAAAGTGAAACTAAGGCTAAAATGAATTCATAAACCAAACTTTTGTCATCGCCTAAAAAAGCCATTTTCAAAGGTCCAATGCCTTGAAATGATCTTTTCCGCTTTTATTGGTTAAGTGTAGATTTCTAAAAAGCCTAAAATCAATATGTAACTTTGTTACCTCTTTCAAAAATAAAGAAATCATTAATGGTCCAATGCCTTAATGTTTTCTCACTTTTCAAAAGAATCGAAAGATTGTCTAATGGTCCAACGCCTTAAATGACCTTTCATTCCATAAAAACATATCTTGCAAAAAAGGATAAAAAATAACTTAACCAAAACGGTTTGTTCACAAAAGAACTACGTAGGTCTGATTTTCTCATCACAATTGAGGAATACGTAGGAGCAAAGGGAAACGCCCCTTGTCGACCACAAAAAGATAAAAATATAAAAAGGCATAAAAAAGACATAAGAACGTAAAAAGGGAAAAGAATATAAAATGAAGTCATACTTGCACATTTGATTAAAGGCTTCCGTCTCTTGTGACAGACGCATGGGGTGCTAATACCTTCCTCGTGCGTAAATACAACTCCCGAACCCTTTCACTTAAAGTTCGTAGACCACGACTTTTCCGATTTTTCCGACGTTTTCCTCAAATAAACGTTGGTGGCGACTCCGCACGTATTCCTTTCTTGGAACACGCACCTGCGAATAACGCGTCGCCCTCCCGCCGAAGGGTAGGTTGCGACACGCACTAAGCGAGCCAGACTTGCACTAAGCACGCAAGCACCAACAAGGCTACCTATTTAAGCCTGAAATCAGAAATGGAGAGGGAGTTTGGGCTTTTCTTTGAGCTTCTGCATTTTTAGAGATTTCTAGAGAGAGAAAGGTCCAAGTTCCAGAGAGTTTTGAGAGCTTTTGCTGTGCGAAGACTGGCAGAGAACTGAGCTTGAAGAGAAAGCCATCCCGAGAGCATGAGATGAGTCTGTGAGTGATTGTGTGGTTTTAGAGGTGGATGAGACATCCCAACTACTTGTATTTCTTCAATCCTTCATTTTTCTCTTCTCTTCATTGTAAAGGAAGCTTCCCAAATATGTAGAGCTAAATCCTCTATTGGTTGTTCCTTGTAGGTACTTGATGTAAATACCTATATATCTATTTAATGATGTTTTATGTGTTCTCTGTGCTATCAGTACATCATTTCAGTGTGATTTTGCCTTGATCATGTAGATGCATTCTTTGTTAGGATCATTCAACAATGGAAACTGGTCTGATTCTTAGAACTTGATAGGATAGGGCTAGTTTATCATATTATCTCGAGGGATCGAGGTATGATAACCTAGTTGTTTGTATGCTTTTCTTAATGTGGTTCTGGTCGAGTTTAGTCCAACAAGAGGAATCTGAGGATGGTGCTTGATCAGGATTAGGCTAGACTATCACGAGGGATCGGGGTTTAGCATTTCAGGAGACACCATAGAACACATGAGCATTGTTAAGTGGAGAATATCCTTATAACATCAGGCACCTACTAGGAAGACCAACATGTTGTCTACTTGTCTTTACATATCATTACTCACATGATTTTCCTTTTTAATAGTTAGTTTACATACCTGTTCATAGTCCACACATATCTTTTCATACTAGACACCTATTCACTGAATATAGCTTTACCAAGTAACACAAGTTCCCTGAGAGTTCGATACTTGGTTCTTACTGTTTTATACTACTTGCACGATCCAATGCACTTGTCGGGCTCAACCAAGTTTTTGGTGCTGTTGCCGGAGAACTTCTTTCTATTTGGAAAGTTAGTTCAGTCCTAGGTCTCTATTCTTTATTCTTTGATTAACTATGAATATTTGCTTTCAATTCACATTTGTTTTCGTCTTGAACTGGATAACCGTTGTTTTTGTTAGTTTTTTATATGCATAGATCTCCCACATGAAATTTAGTTCCTCTGGACTTGGAGATTGAAGCTACGTTAAGGAGGAACAGAGCCGAAAGGAGAAGAAAATTACTGCAAGACAGGACAGTAGCTTCCATTCTAGAGGAAGAAGCTCATTTTTCTGATTCTACATCATCTGACTCACCATCATCAAGGGAATCCGTGACATATTTACCAGAAGTCGTTATCATGGCTGATGAACACTAGCAAAAGGTTACCCTTGAGGACTACTCAAGCAGTTCAGTACCAAAATTCTTTACCAGCATCGAATGTCCAGAAGTCCAAGCTCACAACATAAACTACCCTCATTCTTTAAATCATTTGATATAGGGGAACTTATTCTAAGGATTACCAAATGAAGACCCTTATGCACATTTGGCAACATTCATTGAAATCTGTTACACTGTAAAGATTATAGGGTACCAAATGAAGCCCTCAGACTCAGCCTATTTTCATTTTCCTTGGCAGGAGAAGCCAAGAAGTGGCTCCATTCATTTAAGGGTAATAGTCTAAAGACCTGGGAAGAAGTTGTTGAGAAATTTCTGAAGAAATACTTCCCCAGGTCAAAGACTACGGAAGGGAAAGCTGTAATTTCATCATTTCATCAGTTCCCTGATAAATCCCTAAGTGAAGCATTGGAGAGGTTTAGAGGTTTGTTAAGAAAGACCCCCAGCCATGGACTCTCTGAGCCAACCCAACTTAACATATTCATAGATGGGCTAAGGCCACAATCTAAGCAGTTGTTAGATGCTTTTGCAGGGGGGAAAATAAAACTGAAAACCCTTGAAGAAGCAACGAAGTTGATTGAAAACATGTCTGCCAGTGATCACGCCATTCTCCGTGATAGAGGGCATCAACCCACTAAGAAGAGTTTACTGGAGTTATCAACACAAGTCCCTATGTTGGCACAAAATAAGTTACTCTCTAGGAAACTTGCGATCTTGAAAGAAACCTTGAGTAAGTTGCCAACTAACTTGTCTAATGGTCAACCTTTACAACCTTCTGTTTTGCAGGTCACAGGTTGTACCATATGTGGTGGTACTCATGAATCCAGTCTTTGCATTCCTTTTGAAGAGCAAACGCAAGAGGTTAGCTACATGGGGAATCAACAAAGGCAGGGATACAATCAAGGTGGATTCTCAGGTTTCTAGTAGGGTCCTTACAACCAACAAGGACAGTGGAGATCACACCCTGATAATCAATTCAACAAAGACCAGGGTGGACCTTCCAACAGGCCGCCTCAACAAGGGCCTAACATTTTTCAGAGGACAACCAAGCTGGAGGAGACTCTGACTCAATTCATGCAGGTGACCATGTCAAATCACAAAAGCACCGAGTCAACATTGAAGAACCTTGAGATCCAGGTAGGCCAACTAGCCAAACAATTAGCTGAAAAGTCATCCAATAGCTTTGGGGCGAACACAGAAAAGAATCCCAAAGAGGAATGCAATGTTGTGATGAAAAGAAACAAGAAGCATTTGGTAGTTGAGGATGAGGATAGGGTGGCTTTGGAGAAACAAATTGTTGTAAAGGATGGGACTAAGAAAAAGAAAGAGGAGGTAATAGATGTGACAAATCAGGAGAGTGAAAAACCAATAATGGTCAAGGAGAAAAAAATAAACGACCAAGAAAAAGAAATAGAGGTAGAAAAAGAAAAAGGAAATGAAGAAAGAGAAAAGGTTGAAAAAAATAAAGAAGGGAAAGAAAAGAGTAGAAGTGAAAAAGCAAGAGAGAAGAAGAAAAAAAAAGCTTCAAATGAGGATACGGAAGTACCATATCCCGTGGTACCTTCTAAGAAGGACAAGGATCATCATTTGGCGAGATTCCTTGATATTTTTAGGAAACTGGAAATAACTATGCCTTTTGGGGAAGCTTTGCAACAAATTCCACTTTACTCGAAATTTCTGAAAGATATGTTGACAAGGAAAAATAGATACATTCACCAGGAGAATATTTTTGTGGAAGGCAACTGTAGTGCTATAATACAGAGAATTCTTCCACCAAAACATAAAGACCCAGGAAGTGTTACTATTCCTTGTTCAATCGGTGAAGTCACTGTGGGAAAGGCTCTCATTGATTTGGGAGTCAGTATCAACCTAATGCCGCTCTCCATATGTAGAAGGTTGGGAGAGTTGGAAATCATGCCCACGAGAATGACTTTACAACTTGCTGACCGATCCATCACAAGGCCTTATGGGGTAATTAAGGATGTTCTGATAAGAGTAAAACATATGGTCTTTCCAGGTGATTTTGTGGTCAAGGATATGGAGGAAGACCATGAGGTTCCAGTCATTTTGGGATGTCCCTTTATGTCAACAGCAAGCTGCATAATCGATATGGGAAGAAAGACACTCGAGTTGGGTTTTGAAGATTAGAAGATCAATTTTGATCTTTTTAAAGAAAACAAGCCGGTGCCAAAGCATAATGTTTGCTTGCAAGTGATGGAGGTTGAAGAAGAAGTCCTAAAGGTGAGGACCAATATTTTATCGCCCATTGAGGTAAAAGTGTCAAGCTAATGACGTTAAAGAAGCGCTTCCTGGGAGGCAACCCAGTTTTAATTTCTGCTATTCTGTTTTTTTTTTATGCATTGCATAATGTGGAACTTGCTTCATAATCATTACATTGGGGTATATCAGCTTGTTTTTGAATGATAGATATAAGGGTTTCAAATTCTTGAGAAAAGGAATGAAATAGAACTTAGAATTTTTTTTCTTCTGAAAATCAGCCCTTTCGCTAAGCGCAAGCCTCGCGCTAAGCGCATCTTTTGTCATGCGCTAAGCGGAAAGTCTCTAGTGCTTAGCACTCAACCCTTGCATCTCAAGCTGATTTGGTCCGCTAAGTGTTACCTTGCTGAGCTAAGCCCAATTCAATTTGATCTGAAATTGGCTAAGCGTTGGCTTGCTCGCTAAGCGCATCATATTCTCTGGCTAAGTGCGAGACGTCGCCGCTAAGCCCATTTCCTTGTGGCCTAAATTGGGTTTTATTGAGCTAAGCGCCAATCATGTCAGCTAAGCCAAATTCCTTGTGGCCATAGTAGCGTTAAGCGGTCTATCATTCACTAAGTGCAAGTTCCTCTGTATTCAAGATGCATTATTTTAGCTAAGCCGGCCGAGAGCCAGGCTTAGCGAGAGTTGCACGTATTATGATCTGCAGAATTCGCCAAGCGCCCCTTTTGTGCGCTGAGCCTAGCTTTATAAAAAAAACTTCAGATTTTGAATTTCAAACTTTGGCTAAGCGCGCAGTTCTGCTAAGCGAACCACTTTGAGAAACCAAACATCTCTCTGGCTCGCTTAGCGTTGCGGTTCACTAAGCGAGAAGGTCGAAATTGCTTAAGTGAGTGTAACATCAGTTACACTCACATTTGCCAGAAATATTCAGAACACTGCCTGCATCCTCTCTCTCTCACCAAATTCATGCATTCTTGCATTCATTCTTTCTGCATCTTCTACGCATCTTCAGCAATCAACAATCCAAGTAAGTTCCTCATTCCCTTTACTCTTTTACTTTGGTGAACCTTAGGGTAGAAAACCATAGAATTTAGCTTTTAATTTTTAGGGTTTTAATGAAATTAGATTAGTTAAAAATTAGGACATTATGAATGATTGTACTGCGTAGATAGTTTTGACTGGTTTGCATGTTTGATATGCCTTTGAGAGGCTAAAAAAAGAGAAGAAAACGAATTTTGTTTTTTGTGCTTTTCTGGAAAACGTGATGAATTTGCTAAGCGCGCATGCCGCGCTAAGCGAGTTCATCGATATTGCTTAAATATATGCATTTTCAGACAAACTCGATAAACGCGCTTACCGCGCTAAGCGAGTTTATCTTTTGGGGATGAACATTCATCTCTTGATGAGTTGCCTGTGGCTAAGCGGGGCTGATTCGCTAAGCCCAAGTAACTTATTCAATTTTTTTGTTGAAAGTCGCGCGCTAAGTTGAGCCTATCCGGGCTAAGCTCATTTCATTGCGGCAGCCATTGGGCTAAGCGACCCTAGCTCGCTAAGCCCCCATACTTAGTGAAATTTCTGAAATTATTGGTCCACTAAGCGCAGCCCTGTTGAGCTTAGCGCATATTTGTTGAGGTTATCATTAGGCTTAGCAGGCAGTAGCTTACTAAGCCGATTATGCAGAAGCAGAATTTTTTGCAATATCTGCTAAGCGACCCCCCATATCGCTAAGCGGTAGTTTTTATTTTGTGAAGGCACGCTAAGCGGACCATGATCTGCTAAGCCGCTTGTCTTACTTTTATGTTTTTCAATTTGAATAACTTGTGATCTAACTAACTTTTTGGGTTCCTTTGTGTTGCAGATGGCCTCCAGGAAACGTGATTTTCCTTTTTAATAGTTAGTTTACATACCTGTGCATAGTCCACACATATCTTTTCATACTAGACACCTATTCACTGAATATAGCTTTACCAAGTAACACAAGTTCCCCGAGAGTTCGATACTCGGTTCTTACCGTTTTATACTACTTGCGCGATCTGGTGCACTTGCCGGGCTCGACTAGTAAGATATATGAAAAGCCATGAGAAACAGGAAAAGGATCCATAAGAAATCTCACAAAAAATAATGGGTTGTTGGGGCATGTCATGCCTATGTGTAATGGTCCTTTCCACTCTCTTACACTGCTCATAGGTGGTGGAAAAATGATGACCATCTCTAAAAATGGTGGGCCAATAGAACCCACAGTCTAAGTTCCTCCTAGCGGTCCTCTAAGGATCAAAATGACCACCGGTAGGTGTTCCATGACAAAACTGAAGAATAGACTGAATCTCATGATCGGGCACACACCTACGGATCACTTGGTGTCGCTACCAAACCTACACAAGTAAGAATCATCCCACACATAATATTTGGCATCACTCTTAAGTTTATCTATTTGAGACTTAGATGCATGCAGTGGGAGAATAGATGCAACAGTGAAATTTACAATGTCAACAAACCAAGGTGTGACATGTGATGAATGCAATTGCATCAAATGCTCACCAAGGAAGTTATCTCTTATAGGGAGGGAATCAAGAGGTCCCTCAATCCTGCTCAAATGATCAGCCACCATGTTTTCTACACCACTCATGTCTCTGGTCTCAATATCAAACTCCTGAAGAAGAAGCATCCACCTGATCAATCTGGGTTTAGCATCAGGCTTCTTCAATAGGTACCTCAAGGCTACATGGTCAGTATAGACAATAATATAGGAACAAAGCAAATAAGATATGAATTTATCTAATGCATAAACAATAGCTAAAAGCTCCTTTTTGATGGTGGTGTAGTTGACTTGGGTTGCATCCAGAATGTGTGAGGCGTAAGCAATGACATGTGATATTCTATCAACTCTCTGCGATAAAACAACCCCAAGTGCATAATTGGAGACATCACACATGAGCTCAAATGGAAGCTCCCAATCCGGTGGCTGCATGATAGGAGAGGTTGTAAGCCTCCTCCTCAACTCCTCAAAGGCCTGTCTACAAGGCTGGTCAAGCACAAAAATCTATGCCTTTCTGAAGAAGTTTGGACAATGGTAGGGCAATCTTGCTAAAATTATGGATGAATCTCCTGTAAAAACCTACATGTCCAAGAAAAGAACGTCTTTCCCGCACAGATGCGAGGTAAGGAAGAGAAGTAATAACATTGATCTTGGCCTTATCGACCTCAATACCTCTACTAGATACCAAATTCCCTAAGGCTATACCTTCATGGACCATTAAAGTTAAGAACAAGGTTAGTCTCAATGCACAGGTCAAGAACTCTAGAGGCGCTATCCAAACATGCATCAAAGGAAGAACCATAAACAGGGAAATCATCCATAAACACCTCCATGCAACTCTCTAATAAATCATAAAAGATACTCACCATGCACCTTTGGAAGGCATCCTAGTGTACGCAAATGTGCCGAATGGACAGGTGAATATGGTCTTATGGTGGTCCTCTGATGCAATATGAATCTGCATGTAACCTGAAAAAGCATCAAGAAAACAATAATGTGATTTACCTACCAACCTCTCCAGAACCTGATCAATGAATGGGAGAGGGAAGTGATCCTTGCGAGGTGCCTGGTTCAGTCTCCTATAATCAATGCACACTCGCCAACTATTGGCCACTTTAGTTGGAATCAACTCATTATCCTGGTTCTTCAAAACAGTGATGCCTGACTTCTTAGGGACCACTTGGACAGGTGAAACCCAAGTGTTATCTGAAATGGGATAAATGATCCCTATAGCTAGTAGCTTCATCACCTCATTCTTCACCATATCAAGGATGGTGGGATTCAACCTCCTCTATCGCTGCCTTACAAGCCTGGAATCATCCTCCAAGAGTATCCGATGCATGCATATGGAAGGATTTATTCCAGGAAGGTCAGTAAGTGTCCACCCAATGGCCTTTTTGTGGCCTTTCAAAATATGCAACAACATATCCTCATGCTTAAGTGAAAGGCTGCTAGAGATGATGATTGGGAGCTTCTGAGCATCATCTAAATAGGCATATTTAAGGTGTTCAAGTAGTGTTTTTAGCTCCAAGAAGGATGCTGAATGGTGGAAGGCAATGAAAGGTTGACAGCTGGTGGAAGAGAAATAGGAGGATCAGAACCTGCGCCTACATCATAATCAAAGTGAATTGTAGAGGAAATCTCTACACAAATACTATATAGAGTAGCAGACTCATCATAATCATCACAGGCATAGTCAAATGAACAAAGATCAAAGTCATAAAAATAAGAAAAATCAGAAAATAAATCTATATAAATATATACACTATCTACTACATCATCAATGATATCTACAAGGAAAATGGAATGGTCATATGTAGGATGTCTCATGGCCTAAAAAATGTTTAAATGCATAATATCATCACCAAACTCCATGGAAAGAGTTCCTACATGCACATCAATTTTGGTCCTGGTTATCATCAAGAATGGTCTCCCTAGGATCAATGTGGACCCATGGCTTGAAGACTCATTCTCCATATCCAAAATGTAAAAATCTGTTGGAAAAATCAAATCCTTAACTTGCACTAGCACACCTTCAAGGACTCCAAGTGGGATCGCGACACCTAGGTGGCTAGATGGATGACAACATCAGTGGGTTTTAAATCACCAAGATGTAGTGATCTATAAACTGATGTGGGCATGACATTAATTAAGACTCCAAGGTCAAGCATGGCATCTGTAAAAGTGTAATCTCCAATGGTACAAGGGACAATAAAAGTGCTAGGATCTTTGCACTTCTGTGGCAAGGTGGATGGTGGAATGGAAACAACATTTTTGCTTTGTATAAGTGAAGAAACATTTTTGCCCATCTTCACTTGCTCATTTCCCTTCAGCTTTCTCTTATGAGTGCACAAATCCTCCTAGAACTTTGCATATTTTGGAATCTATTTGATGGCATCCAAGAGAGGAATATTGTCTTCCACCCTCCTGAAAGTCTCAAGAAGATCAAAATCAAGCTCCACTTTCTTTGTAGGAATGGATCTAGAAGGAAAAGATAGAGGAATCTGTTTTGGTGCAAAATCTATTTTGGCACTATCATCAATTTTGGCACCAACATCTGTTGGGTTTCGAAGCTCTCTACCACTCCTCAAGGTAATAGCTCTCACATTCCCCTTTGGATTGATAATTGGTTGTGCAGGAATATTGCCAGAACCTTGTTGCTACAACTGGTTGATAGTTGTAGCTAACTGTCCAATCTGAGTCTGCAGGTCTTGGATGGTGGCACTCACATTCTGTTGAAATTGAATGTTGTTGGTGGCGATTTGCTTCATCAGCTCCTTCAAGGAAGGTCCAGAACTACTATTCTGCACAGGATGTGTAGGTGTAGGTGTAGATTGCTGGAATTATTGTTTTCTAAATAGAGGAACTTGGTATTTGCTACTGGAGGGTTGAGACTATTGTTATCTGAATGGCTGCTGTTGTTTTGTCTACTGCTGTTGTTATGGGCTAGGACCATACCTCAAGTTCGGATGATCTCTTCAACTAGGATTATAGGTGTTGGAGTAAGGATTATATTGTTGTTGTTGAGGTTTGAATGGTTGTCCAGGTTGCATGGCAGAAACATCAGCAGCTTGTTTTGTTTCTTGGAGTGTGGAACATGCATCTGTTAGACGATTAGGAGCACAAAAAATACCACACAACATTGGTTGATTGGCTGCCATCACATTCTGCTATTGACCAATGGCTAGCTGTCTCACAAGGGATGTCAACTCTGTAAGTTTATTTTCCAGCCTTTGATTATCAACAACCATAAAAATAGAAACTTCACTTGCAGCAACTCTGGATGGTGCAATGACTCTAGTACCAAATTGTTGGTAATTTGCTGCCATGTTGGAAATCAATTGTCTAGCAGCTATAGGAGTTTTGTCCATTAAAGCGCCTCTACTGGCTGCATCAATCATACTTTTGTCCATTAACGTAAACCCTTCATAAAAATACTGGATCAACAATTGCTCACTGATTTGATGGTGAGGACAGGTATCACACAACTTGTTGAATCTCTCCCAGTACTCATATAATGTCTCTCCATGTTGCTGCCTTATGCCACAAATTTCTTTCCGAATGGATATTGTTCTAGATGTACGGTAGAATTTCTATAAAAATCTTCTCCTCATATTTGTCCAAGTGTTGATAGTATATGGTTAAAGGTACAACCAATCCTTAGCCACACCATCCAGAGAGAAGGAAAATGCTTTCATCTTCACATAATCCTCATGAATGTCATGTGGTCGCATGGTGGAACACACTATATGAAACTCCTTAAGATGATTGTGTTGATCTTCACCTGCAAGACCATGAAACTTTAGCAGCAAATGGATTAGTCCAAAATTTAGCTCATAACTAACCTCAGTCTCAGGATATTGAATACACCAAGGTTGATACACAACATCTAGTGTAGCCAATTCCTTGAGAGTTTGATTGTTATCAGCCATTATATCAACACTATTTTTTTTCAGAATCAGAAGCAATAAAAATAGGTTTAGAAACAGAATCAACAATGAATTTAGTATGCACTATACTCCTATCCAAAACTACATTATCATGCATAACTACACTTTTACTCAACTTATGAAATTTTTTATCTATCTCAGGATCATACGGATGCAAGTCACCTGATTTGGACCTAGTCATGCATAGATAAGCTCATTAGTGACAACACAAACAAAAATAACAAACAACTACTCTACCAGGACATTATTCACAATATATGCCGAAATGCTACAGAAAAAGGAAAACTGCCTCAATTTTTTTAAAAAATTCCAAAACACTACAATAAATGTCTAAAAATCATTTTTGATTTTTGGTGATTTTTAAAAATCATGAAAATAGAAAAAAAAATTCCAAAACTGGTTCAAATCAACGAATTTGGAAAAAATGGCCCTCATTGCCTGTGTTTGTCCCTCATAGGGGCACCTTGATGTATGAATTTTTTCTACATTCTGGAAAAGTTTTAGCCCATTCTGAGATAGTTGCATGTCAAAATGACCAAAATGCCCTATCATTGAAACTTTTATTTAGAGGTTGAATATGCTAATTTTGACTCAAACCTAACCCCAAAAGGATTTTTTTTTTGCTTAGGATAGGGGAAAAACTTTGGACACTAAGTTGTGTAGCCAAACTCCACAAGACAACTTACTTCTGTGATACACAATGCACAACATTACTCTCTACACTACTACTTTGTTCTACTAGTACTTTGGTGTACTACTACTCACATATATTATACAAAACAATACTAACAAGACCAACGCAATATGTCAAACAATTAGTGTATGAAGGATGATAATGAAGAATGCAAAATATGCAAAACCTACTATAGAATGCAGAACATGCACAAATGTGTATTTTTTTATTTTTCCAAATGCAGATGCAAACCTACTATACTAATGTTAGTTATACCTACACTACTATGTAGTTATGATTGAATTAAGGTTGGCACACAGTGAACCGTATCCCTGGCAATGATTCCAGTTTTAATAATGACTGTCGAATCGCTTCAAAACAAATAAAACTAGGAAATTCTACAGTGCAGGATTAACCTAGGTCAATTAAGATATATGATTCAATATGGTTCCTACTTTAATACACTTATAAACAACAAGGGGAATTTCAACGAATAGTTGGTAGGCACTTGAAAGAAATGCGAAAACACAGAATAGAAATGCAAAATCTAAATTGAAATAGAGTTTAGTTGCAGAACATAAACAAATTTGAAATCATCAATCCAATTTACCAAACCAATGAAAATGAATTATCATAATTTTCCAGAGAATGATCAAGTTGTGAAGGCTCAATCAATGTCATTAGAGTTAGTTCAATCGAATTAATCCCTAAATTCACTGAGATTGCAAATTAGGTTGGAATATCATCCAAACAATTTGTGATTAAGTTAAAAATTAGGAAATGAATTCCTAACTTAATTTTTTTTTCAAACCTAAGCATGTTCATAATCATGAAAATCAAAATTAGGATTGAATAAAAAAAATGAGCATTCACATAGAATTAGAAATACTAAACCATAACTCAAATTCAGCCTTGCTTGGAGTGGATCCTTGGATTGATTTACCCTTCCATGATCATCAGCAGTGGAAAAGCCACAAAATTGGTGCAAGAAAAAAGAAGAACAAAAGTGAAAAGAGGAAGAAGAATGAGGACCAGTTGAGAGAAAAAGAAAGAAAAGATTTTGATCCAAAAACTTGTACAACAAGTAACTAAATCTATTTTTGTACAAAATGAAGTAACTAACTAACTAACTTCCACTAATATATATAGTTACTACTTAGAAGAAAGGGATGGGCCTTGATTAGGCCCATCTAATCTACCTAATTAAACTTATTACCCAAAGCAAAGCCTAAATTCACAGCCCAATTATTCATGTGCAAAGGTTCTGACTTTCAAGCCCAATTTGACCCTTGAAATGGTAGAATTGGCCCAAGCTTATTGTTGACAAAATTGAATATCTTTTTCTTAGATTTCTAAGGACTATTCACACCCTCCATTTGGAGTTCTACAATGTCCTATAGTCCCTGCAAAAGACAGATATGTCAAGTAAGCACAAAAATTCGAAAATTAGCCACAATTATCAATTGAGCTCAATCATTTGCATAAGACCAAAACTAAGTTAATTTGGGAAAATAGGAGTCAAAGAGAGATTAAATAAGCTAAGAAGAATAGCAAGATAATAAACTACAAATGCCCAATCAACAGGCAAGGTTTAACAACACAACTCCTTAAATACCTGAACCAAGAACTGGCCAAATATGTGATAAAAGAATTACATGAGGGGATTTGTGGAGTACACTTTGGCAGTCGAACAATGGAAACTCAAGTACTTAGGGCTGGATATTATTGGCCTACATGAGGACTGATTGCATTGAATTTGTAAAAGGATGCATCCAAAGCCAGAAACATGGTAACCTCATTCATCAGTCCGCCGACGAGTTACATGTTTTGGCATCTCCCTAGCCCTTTGCTATGTAAGACATGGACCTTCTTGGAGACCCTTCCCACTTGCTAAAGGACAATGCAAATATTTGCTGGTAGCAGTCGATTACTTCACAAAGTGGATAGAAGTCGAACCCCTTGCCATTATCTTAGCCAACAAAGTGCAAAAGTTTTTATGGAAAAACATAATCACTAGATTCAACATTCCACACACAGTGATAATGGACAATGGGTTGCAATTCACAAACAAGAAATTGAATGACTTCATGAAAAGGTTCAGCATAACACATCAGATCACATTGTTCGAACACCTTCAAACCAATGGAAAGGTCGAGGCAGCAACAAGGTGATCATAGCTTAACTAAAAAACATAGTTGATCCCAGTGGAAGAGTTGTAAGAAGTTCTATAGGAACTCCAGTTTATGCCACAGTCAATAACAAAGGAGACACAATTTTGATTAACTTATGGAATTGACGCCTTGATCCAAGTGGAAATAAGAGAACCTTCATTCTGGCAACTACACTATGACGTGACCGACAACGTGGAGAACTTGATGGTCGAACTTGGACTTGTTGAAGAAACTCAAGATCAGGCAAAGATAATAGTTGAAGCATGCATGCAGAGAATGGTTAAGAGGTTTAATACTAAATTAAAACCAAGGGAATTTCTAGAAGGCGACTTAGTTTGAAAGACACAAGGAGAAGCAAGGAAAGACTCCCGAGAAGGAAAGCTTGTTGCCAACTGGGCTGGACCTTTTAGGATTCAGCAAAATCTCAGAAATGATGCATATAAGTTAGAAGAGTTTTCTGGCAAGATGATACAATGCATCTAGAACTCTACCTACCTTAAGTTTTATTATAGCTAATGTATTCTTGGACATACTCTTTTTCCTTACTCGACTTCTTTCTCTATAAGAATGTGAAAGGGTTTATGCAAAGAAGGTTTTAGCATGGCCCCTTTATCCTATACATGAATACAAAATTTCTAGTCATATCTTGCTTTATTATTCAGCCCTAAAGATTATTACTTTAAACAAACCTACTCCAACATCAAACTCGCTCATAAGGTCCCCCCCCCTCCAAGTACACCCACTCGACCAAGGATGCACCTTTAATCAAGTTAACAAGGATCCCTTATCAAGTAACCTCACTCAGCCAAGGATTTACCTCTAATCAAATTGACAAGGTTCCCCTCTCGAGCACATGATAAGTGCCAAATTTCAGTTATTTTTGGGATTAAATTGTTAGCACTTATCCTTTAATTGTAATAGTTTTCTTATAAACTACCCTTAAAACTAGTTGTAACTATATATTGTACATTTACTAATATTTTTGTTTAAATATGAAAGATTCATCCATGATTTTGTAGGTTTTGATGGATGTTTGTTAGATCCAGAAACAAAGCTAAAAGAAAGGTCAAAATGGTCTTTTCATGAAGATTTATGACCCTAAATTCGCACAGGCTAGCATCTAGCTCGCTTTGGCTAAGAGAAAACTTTAGCCCTAAGCAAGCCACTTGCCTAGGCGAGCTGATACCTTCAGTCCTAAGCAATCAGCTTGCTTGGGCGAGTTTCCCCTGCACTTAATGGCTTTTTCTATAAATAGCCATGCAGGGGAAGAGGAAAAAGGATCCAACAACATGAAAGCTGAGAGAAAAATGTAGAAGAAGAAGAAGAGGAAAAGTAGAGCCGAGGTGCTACAGAGTTGTGACCGTGGATCACTTCCTTCTTCATTTCTCTTGTTAGTCTTGTGCTCTGCTCAATGATCGGTTAGCTTTTCTTAAGGATTGGATGCAATCTTTGTACCCTTATGTATCCATTTTGATATTATATATGTATTAATATTTTCTACTAATTATTGGTAATTTCATTCTACTCGTAATGCTTGATTCTATTTGATCACTAGTGTCATGAAATTGGATTTTAAGTGAGACTAGAAAGTAATCTTAGAATTTGAACCAAATGATTTTACTCTTTACGTTATGTTGCTTGGAATAAAGCATAATATTTTGATTGCAAAAAACATGAGAATATAATTGTAATGTTGGGATATTTACTGCATATGCAAGTGATCGATATTTAGTAAATGTTCTTAGGTTCCAAGTGTGAGGAATCGACTTGGGATAAATATGTGTGCATCAGTAATGTTAGAAAATGATTTATACATGTTAATCTTATTAGGATACTAAGGGTATGAATGATGAAATCCAATCCTAATGTTTTCTTGAATTAATTTAAATGGTTTCCACAATTTTTGTATTTTTGACGCACCGAATTCCGTTATTTCCGTAAATTTATTATTTTTACTATTCTTTCTAGGTTCTATCCTTCCACGACAAGAGTTGCCAAGGTAGTGAAAATCTCAGCACAAGAGTTGGACCGGGTAAAGCAAAACAGGAATAGGGTAGTCGGAGTACCAAGGAAGTGTTTGGAGGAAAGGGCAAAGGCCTTGGAAAATCAAAGCAAATGGGCTTTCTTTTATTGACATCTTGGCGCTTTTGATCTTTGGAGTTGTCCTCTTTCCGAATACGGAAGGGTTAGTGGACCTAGCAGTGATTGACGCTTTCCTCGCCTTTCATCATGGCAAGAATTGTTTGTTGTGCACTGGCTCTCTATGTGTGGCTGGTTTCACACCCTTTTCTCCAAGAAGGTAGGCCCGTCTATCCGCTACAAGGTCACCGCTCGTGCGTCGAAAAAGGAAAGGCGAATTGGGACCATTCTTGGCTAGCATGGAGGGGCGTCTGTTAATTGGTTCCCTCGCTAGAAGGAAGGAAGAATCAGGATTCTATCTTCATGCGAAGGATGTCCAAATGAGAGGAGTGCCATCAAACGAAAGCATCATGCCTTTCATCGCACGGGGTTTCGGTGACCACAACGCGAGGGTACTCCAAGGAGTTCGCAAGGCATGGGATGCGGCGTGAAGAAAGGAGAGAGAGCTTAGGGGAAGCAGTAATGGGATCATCGGCGGCTATCATAAGTGGCTCAGAGTCCGAACACAAGGATTGGATTGGCTCCCAAATCTAAAGACTGTGAGAGACGATGAGGTTAAAGCTTCGGAAGAAAGTGATGAGGTACAAGCCCTAAAGGCAGAGCTTGAAAGAGCCCGGGTAGTCGAAGAGAAGTTCAAGTCCATAGCCATCAAAGTCTGAAAAGAGTATGATGAACTAAGGGACGTCAATATGGCCACAGCTGAAGCCTTGGAACGAAGAGGTGAAAGGAATCATCACGGGTCAAAGGCATGATCTCCGAAGAGGTGAAAGGAATCATCACGGGTCAAAGGCATGATCTTGAAGGACGAGCTAAAGGTTTGCCTTAGGTCGAAAAGAAATTTGTCCCAACAGTTAAGCGAGACTGAAGGGAATATGTGGGCCATCATCGATAAGTGCAAAGAGAAGCTAAATCTAGCGGCGACTCACGAGCAAAGGCTAGAGGATGAGTACACCAAGATATCAGCAGAAAGGGAAGCAAGGGAAAGGGTAATTGATTCATTGCACCAAGAGGCAACAATGTGGACGGACCGATTTGCTCTTACTTTGAACAGGAGTCAAGAACTTCCCCGATTGCTAGCCAAGGCCAAAGCAATGGCGGACACCTACTCCGCCCCCAAGGAGATCCACGGACTTCTCAGCTATTGTCAGCATATGATAGACTTAATGGACCATATGATTAGAAACCGCTAGGAAGTTTGTATTGTCGCTCAGATCTTGACTAGTTATAACTTTTTGAAAAAAATGAGTTTATCCCACGTTTTTACTCCAAAAATTAGTGCGAATCAAGTCACTCCCACATTTTATCTCTAGCATGCATTGTATGTTGGTCTCGTCCTTTGTCACGGGAAGCCGGAAGGTCCATATCACCTTCTTAATTGTACACATGGGGCACTGCGCCCCCAAATGCGCAAGTAAGAAGAGATAATTTTCCGGGCTCTCATGTCCGTAAAATGCATTCATATCATGCATCGCATAAGCATCTCTTCATAACATCATAATGAACATATCGTTCCTGCATTTGTCCGTTATCATATTCCAGCCTCACATTTTGCATGAGTCATGGCATCATCATGCATATGCGTTCAACAAACTTTTTGATCTGCAAAATTGCATACCATTTGTTTTCATGTTTGCTCATCCTTGTGTTTTCCTCTACAAAAACAAAAAAGGGGAAGCGTGAAACTTCACACTACATTCTTAGTTGCATGTGTTAGGCACCATGAGCCAACCATGATGGGATCATAAACCCATTTCTAAAAAAAAAAAACACACAACAACAAAACAAAATAATTGAACATGGTACCTAATGCATGGTTAACTAGGAAATGGTGTTTCTTCGGGCATCTCAATTTCATAATTACATTTTCCATGCATAGCTTAAAGTATGCCCGAGTCATTCATCCGTATGAGATGTTGTTGAAGTATTGGCGATCAGAATTGCCATTCCTTGGATTATAGGGTTGAACCAAGCTCATGCTTTTATAAAAAGGTTCATCAAGTCAAGTTGAAATATGGAAGTAACCGTCTTGCAAAATTGGGGCAAAAGATGAATCGAGTCACATCACTGCTTTGTCTACTGCCAAACATATTTATGATTGTTGATGTCCTTGTTACTTCTAGTTTCACCTTGACAAAGATGTCATGGACCATGTTGAAAATCTAAATTGATTCAACCCCATATCCTGCGTAAAAATTCGCAATACTTCAACTGTACATCATTCGCATACATCCATGCTTTTCATTGGTTGCATTGCTCATTGCATTCTTTCCTTGAAAAATAAAATAAAATAAAATAAAATGAACTTAATCATTGTTATAAAAAAAAAAAAAACATGCTTTACGGCGTCCTCACCGAACTTGTGCTAGAGCTAGAGTAATGGGTGAAGTAGAGGAGATACAAGAGAAGATGAAGGCCGACATGGAGGCCATTAAAGAGAAAATGGCCACAATGATGGAGGCCATGATGAGCGTGAAGAAGATATTGGAAGCCAATGCGGTTGCAATTGCCGCTACCAGCGTTGTTGCTAAGGTGAACCCGACGTCCCCATCCGGCATCAACCAAATGAATCATCCAACCTCAGATATGGTAGGCAAAGATTTGGGAAGTACGGGCGGCCCCCATGATGTGCAAATTCAAAACGAGCACGCCTTCCCGCCATATGGCTTGCCTCTCAACTATACGCCACCCAATGTGGCGTACACTCCCAATAAGAATGTCAATAACTCCACTCCTATACCCATTGAGAGCCAGCAACCCCAAACTGATCATGCACATGTCTCTTAAACCGTGGAAGAGACACATGAAATTCCCCACCACAATCTAGCCGACTTCGAGCCTTGGCTCGGATATGCCACTGAAGGGCAAGCAGTTGGTGGTATACCCCTTGAAAACACTTCGGAAGGCCCTCAGTATCACCCCCAGCTACACCTCTTGCATTCCACAACAAGTAAAAACCCTCGTGCTATGGCAGAAATGGAAAAGTTAGATCATTTAGAGGAAAGGCTCAAGGCCATTGAAAGAGGTGAAGATTATGCCTTTGCTAACCTAAAAGAGTTGTTCCTAGAACCCAATATCATCACCCCTCCCAAGTTCAAGGTGCTGGACTTTGACAAGTACAAGGGGACTACTTGCCCCAAGAACCATCTAAAGATGTATTATCGGAAGATGGGGGCATGCGCAAAAGATAAGGAATTACTGATACATTCCTTCCAAGAAAGTCTTACTGGGTAGCTGTTACCTGGTACACTAACTTGGAACCTTCCCGAGTCCATTCTTGGAAGGACCTAGTGGTTGCCTTCGTTAGGCAGTGTCAGTATAATGTCTTCAGATAGGATGCAACTACAGAACATGTGCAAAAAGGGGGCACAAATCTTTCAAAGAATACGCCCAAAGGTGGAGAACCTGGCAGCTCAAAGTGGCACCTCAATGACAAAAAAAACGATGACAATGATAGTAGACACATTACCAGTATTCTACTATGGAAAATGGTGGGCTACGCACCTTCAAAGCTTTGAGGATTTGGTCTTTGCCAGTGAAAGGATCGATGTGGGTCTGAAAAAAGGCAAATTTAGTCATCCTGCTTGGACGAATGAGAAAACTGGGGCAAATGAAGAGGGTGAGAAAGAGGGAGAAACCCATGCTGTGACTGTCATTCCTATACGGCCAAGTTTCCCACCAACCCAACAATATCATTACTCAGCCAATAACAAACCTCCTCCTTACCCACCGCCCAGTTATCCACAAAGGCCATCCCTAAATCAACCACAAAGCCTGTCTACCGCACTTCAAATGACGAAGACCACCTTTAGCACAAACCAAAAAACACCAACAAAAAGGAATTTTGCAGCAAAAAGCCTGTAGGGTTCACCCCAAATTCCGTTGTCATATGCTAAACTTGATCCCCTATCCACTCGATAATTCAATGGTAGCCATAACCCCAACCAAGGTTCCTCAACCTCCATTTTTCTGAGGATACGACTCGAACGCAACGTGTGCTTATCATGGAGGAGCCCCGGGGCATTCCATTGAGCATTGTATGACCCCGAAGCATAAAGTGTGAAGTCTAATTGATACGGGCTGGCTGAAATTTGAGGAGAATCGCTTGTTGAATCCTAACATTGACAAGCAACACCATACATGGGGCAATTCTGGAAGCTGTTGTTATGACTCATCAGGATTTTCAAGTTTATGCCATAAACCACAGTTACAATGCTAAATGATATGGATAAAATGGACATCCTCTCACGAACACATCTTTGCTTATTCAACTTCCACCGGAATGTGAGTGTAAGCCATTGGTCTGTTTGCTCAAGCAACCTGCGCTCCTGAGTGTTGACTTCCAAGACCGTTCAATCAGAGATTACTCATCTTGCACGTTGGTGGGGGTGTCGTAAAACGACGAGTAAAGTAAAAGTAAAAAAAAAAACAAAAAAACAAAAAAAAAACAAAAAAAGAAGAGAGGGCATTTGATTGACTGTGTTTTCAAGTAAAAATATAGACGTTCATGTGACCTCATTTTATCATGCCGGAAAGTTTGTCTTCTTAGAGAAGCGAGTTGTCAAGAATAGGATGTTGGACAAATGGCCTCAGTTATCTTAAGAAAGGGGGGGTTGAATTAAGATGCAAAGACTATTCCCCAATTGAACTATCACTCTTTCTTTTTGGATTAACAATGCACCCTTAACATGAATTACTCAAAAGACAATTCAAAATAAACTTCTTTAAAGCAAAAGATAAATGGCAATAAATAAAAGAAGTTTAAAGGAAGAGAGGAATGCAAACTTGATTTATACTGGTTCGGCCACTTCCCGCGCCTACGTCCAGTCCTCAAGCAACCCACTTGAGATTCTCCACTCTCTTTGTAAAACTCCTTTTACAAAGTCTGAACCACACAGGGACAACCCTTCCCTTGTGTTCAAGAATCCTCTACAACAAGAGACTCTCAGTCTCTTAATCCCTTTTCATAAGTAAGAAGAAGAGAAGAAGAAATCTCTCTTAAAAGGGATAGATTGTACAATGAAGACTAATCAAAATTCCTTATTGAATATGCAAGTGGTTGACCAAGGAATCTTTTTGAGAGGATAAGACAGTTCAGTTCAGAAAAACTCTTAATCTTTTGAGAGGATAAACTTTGTGGGCAATGAAAACTCTCTTTAAATTCGTGCTTCCAAGCCACCTTTGATGCCCATTCATAAACCATTTGAATAGATGTGACTCTTGGAAATTATTTTCTGAAAATCTCCTCTGGTAATCGATTACAAGACTTGTGTAATCGATCACAGGCTTTAAAATTTGAATAAACTGCTAGTAATCAATTACCATCCATGTGTAATCGATTACACATTATAAATTTTGAATTCAAATTTCTAGTGACTGTTATAAACATTTTCAGCTGCTGGTAATTGATTACCAGAGAGTAAATCTCAATTTAAAATGATTTAGATAGAATTCTTTGGCCAAACCTTTTGCTTTTTCAATTTGGAAACTTCTTCCTAAGATTCTAGAGATCAACTTGATCATATATCTTAATTTTCTTGGATTCTTGGATTCTTGTCTTGAATAAAACTTGGAAGCACTTGATCCTTTGGCATCATCAAAACATCAAAACATCTTGCTTCTACATAGGAGTCATTTGACTTAATCCATCGAAAAATCCTTCAACTATTTCTCATCCTTGAAAAAATTCTTTTTGCAAGAATCAACTCCTTCTTTCATTCTTCCTCGCTACGAGGCTATGAAAACAAGACAACAATGGTTACCTCATAGCCCTACACTGGGGCAATGAAAGGCACCATGCATAAACCTCAAGCGAACCTAAGGGCAGATTAGAAGTTCTCACCCAATAGGTTCCCTCCTACAAGGTCATGACGAAAGACAACGATTGGTACTTCAAAGCCTTACACTGGGGCAATGAGGGGCACCGTGCATGAGCCTCAAGTGAACATAGGGGCCGATCAAAAGTTCTCACCCATCGATGTTTTTAACAAAAAAAAGGGGGACAAACCCTGGAATTTCAATAGATTGATTAAACGTCAAACGACTCCATTGCCGTCACTCCAAAAATGGTCAAGTGACTAAATCAAACAGAACATACACTCTGAGGGAGTTCCCGGAGAGATTTGCAAAAGATAGGATAAGGTTGCATGAATTATCACCTTTTTCAAAAGGACAGTCAATCTGTGTTTTCCAAAAAAATTAAATCAAAATCAAAATCACAAAATAGGGAAGGAATGTCATGAACATTGTACAACTTTCCATTGCATTGCATTGTTTCATATGAGGTCAGCATTACCAAATTTCACGACAAAGGTTGCATGCATCTGCATCCCTAAAAAATCATGTTAACTGCATAGATTTCCTACATCTAATATCCAGTCGTGTGGATTTGGGATGACCGACCCTCTCGATGAGTCGATCTCTTGCTTTCTCATAAGGGCTGCACGCCCTCACCTTCAGAGGGCTACACGCCTTCGCCATCAGAGGACTGCATGTCCTCACCTTCAGAGGGCTACAGGCCCTCGCCATCAGAGGACTGCATGTCCTCACCTTCAGAGGGCTACACGCCCTCGCCATCAGAGGACTGCATGTCCTCACCTTCGTAGGGCTACACGCCCTCACCTTTAGAGGACCACACGTCCTCACCTTCAGAGGGCTACACGCCCTCGCCATCAGAGGACTGCATGTCCTCACCTTCGTAGGGCTACACGCCCTCACCTTTAGAGGACCACACGTCCTCACCTTCAGAGGGCTACACGCCCTCGCCATCAGAGGACTGCATGTCCTCACCTTCGTAGGGCTACACGCCCTCACCTTTAGAGGACTACACGTCCTCGCCAACAGAGGGCTGCACGCCCTCACCTTGAGAGGACTACACGTCCTCGCCAACAGAGGGCTGCACGCCCTCACCTTGAGAGGACTACACATCCTCGCCAACAGAGGGCTGCACGCCCTCACCTTGAGGAGGACTACACGTCCTCGCCAACAGAGGGCTGCACGCCCTCACCTTGAAGAGGACTACATGTCCTCGCCAACAGAGGGCTGCACGCCCTCACCTTCAGAGGACTACACATCCTCACCTTGAGAGGGCTGCACGCCCTCACCTTTAGAGGGCTACGTGTCCTCATTTTCAGTGTGCTCCACATCCGCACCTTAAGAGAATTTAAGGTCCTCTATCCTTAAATGCTTAACCGAGACTTGCACTCCCGGTTAAGGGACCAGTAGTTTCCTTTTAACGGTTCCTGGGCCACCCCCTAATATTGGAGGCCGACCAACTGTGCAAGCACAACTAGAGAGGGAGGCTATCACACAGCTACTATGCATACCGGGGCAAGATTTCACCCGGGCCGCTACAAAGAGACGAGTGTGGATCATGCGCACCAACATGACCACTCTTACACAGATATAAATGACGTTGTTACTTAGCAACATTCTGCCCAGTGATCGTAATGCCGATCTCCCCCTGCGGAAGTATCAGTTGGTCTGTGCCGTCCCGACATAGGTAGGTATGCATTATTTCGAACTAATTTCTAATGCCATCTACTATTTGTAGGGATCGCACCCACAAGACACCCAGTGGACCCGGAAAAGTCCAACAGGGCCCTGGGGTTTCCAGCTCTGGTTACGGGCCTCTATCAGTCCTACAGGGTGCCCGTACCCCCCCCGGCAAGGTCACGTCATCATAGGTAAGTATGCACATCGCTCAACTGATTTCTGATTTCATCTATTGTTTGCAGGGATCGTGCCTGCAAGACACCCAGTGGACCCGAAGAAGTCCAACAGGGTCTTGGAGTTGTCAAGCTCTAATTACGGGTCTCTGTCAGTTCTACGGAGTACCTGTCACCTCTAACAAGGGCATCAGGCCCCCTACTAATCGAGCTTTCATCAAGAAGTACTGCGTCTCCAGGCAGGCGCAGGGCGAAACACCACATCAGCATTGGGATGGCCGGTAGCGGGCAATAGACACACCGCCACCACCTCTAGAGTTCACCTCTGCTCATCCACAAAAAGGTTTGAGTATTGCCTACACCACATGGCCGACCAATAGGCGACCAAGTCCAAAGCCAAAGGTAAGCAAAGTACTAGGTCAGTGATCGACAAGTCATTAGGCGTCCAGCTCAAGACGTTAAAGAAGCGCTACTAGGAGGCAACCTAGTAACTTTTAAATTTATGCCTGCTATGTGATCACCTTTTGTTTCTCAAGTCATATTGGACACACCTAGTTGCTCATGATCCTAAGAATTTAAATAAAACGAGCACAAGCTCGGAAGGTAGTCATACCTCACAAAATATATGTATGCGTGTTTAGGTAGTGAAAAATACCTTAGAAATGCATGTATGTAATTTAGGTAGCAAACAACTACCTCACAAAATATATATATGTATGTTTAGGTAGCAAGATACCTTAGATATGCATGTATGTAGCAAAAAGATACCTCACAAAATATATATATATGTATGTTTAGGTAGCAAGATACCTTAGATATGCATGTATGTAGCAAAAAGATACCTCACAAAATATATATATATGTATGTTTAGGTAGCAAGATACCTTGGATATACATGTATATAGCAAAAATACCTCACAAAAATATACACATGTTTAGGTAGCAAAATACCTCATGAAAAAAAAAGGAAAAAAAACAAAAACAAACAAGAAAAAGAAATAAACAAATAAAAAAAAAGGAAAAAAAGAGAAAAAAGAAAAATAAGTTGTCTAGCTGAAAAGCCAACATGCTTTTGAAAAGAGATGACTTCCAACTTTTCTTTGAAGAAAAATTCGCTGATCATAGCTAGTTTTTGAAAAAATGTGTGTACACCTGAAGGGTGAATGCTGTGAAATTTTCCTGAGTACCCAAAATGGACTTGGATGAATGCACAAATGGATAAAAGAACATATTTTGGAAACATTGGGTTGACTAAAATAGAGGAAATGAATCCTGAGCCCTAGCATCACATGACCATAAAAATTTGACACTTGAATGTCCGCATAGGTGCATGCATGACCAGTTTTGCATAAAATTTCCAAATCATCATTTTTGCATTTGTGTCATGGAAATAATGTGGGGCATCCCTTTTATCCTTGAGCCAAACCAAACCCCGACATGTATCATGTCTAGCCATTCTACAAGCCTTGAGCCAAAATCCTAACTCACCATAAACCTTGACCCAGGGTGAGAATGTCAATCCTTACCCTCGGAAGCAAAAAAGAAGGAAAGGAAATTTCCAATCAAAGAGAAAGAAAAAAAGAAGAAAGGAAATTCCCAATCAAAGAGTGGGAGAAAGCAAAAAGAAAAGAAAGAAAATTCCCAATCAAAGAATGGGAGAAAGTAAAAAAAAGAAGAAGAAGAAGAAGAAGGAAAGAAAGCTCCTGATCAAGGATCGAAAGAAAAAAAGAAGAAATGTGCAGAAAGGTCTTTGGACCGGACAATATCTGAACAATACAAAATTGTCACCAAATGAACAAAAAGAAGGAAGGGGAAACCACGACCTAAAGTGGTCTTCTCCCTTTAATTGCCAACCAAAATCTTGTGTGCTAGCGACTTTTTCGCCCCGCACTAAACCAAAACAGAAAAGGAAAAAAGCAAAAAAAGGGCCAAAAAAAAAAGAAGAGGTCAAAAGCCGAAAAACCCACCAAAAGAACCCGTTTCCAAGGGAAGTCCTATTGATCCATGATCACGCATGTAATCTTTGATTTGATAGGAAATGATTTGTAAAATCAAGTCATGACATATCTATGGTTCGGAATTAGGATAAAACACTTACCTGTGCGAGATTGATACACTTTGAGTGGATTTCTTCTATTTTTGTCGAACCCAGTGTTTCCTCTAAATGGTCATTTAGAAATGAAATGCTAAACATCCAAAATCTCATTTATGGTTATGAGAAAATTTCATCAGCATACTCTCCTTCCCCGGTAGACGCATTGTTTTTCACTCAAAAAAGCATATGCTGCTCTAATCAGTTGGAATATTTGTCTCTTTGCTAAAGCATGTTTGCATTTTAGTGGAGAAAACACCGAGACTTTTTCAAGTCTCACAAGTTATCCAGAACTACGTAGGTCTGAGTTCCTCATTGGAGGATACGTAGGAGCAAGAGTCTCGCTTTTGTCGACCACACCACCTTTTGTTGTCATGACCCAAGAGCTGGTAGCCCACGGAGACACCTTACGGTTATCCGCACCTCGTCATTCAGTGACCCCAAGTGTGATTGACGAGCAGAGGCCAATGTGGTCATCTGTGCCCTTTCCGAAGATGTCAGCATCTTCCGATGGAGACTTTTCAAGTCTCACAAGTTATCAAGAACTACGTAGGTCTGAGTTCTTCATTGGAGGATACGTAGGAGCAAGAGCCTCGCTTTTGTCGGCCACCTTCACAAGATCTGTCATACTGACTTTTGAGTCATGCTGACGGGCGGAGATACCCGAGTGGTTATCCGTATAAATTCTTTTTTGCTATCTGTAAGACGAAAAGCCTGATAGCACGTAGAGACTAACGTCGTCTCCTGCGCCCTTCGTCAATCGCGACCGACAAGCCCGTTGACACCCGGAGATTTACGTCATCTTCCGTGCTCACAAGATCTGTCATACTGACTTTTGAGTCACGCTGACGGGCGGAGATACCCGAGTGGTCATCCGTATAAACCTTTTTGCTATCTGTAAGACGAAAAGCCTGATAGCACGCAGAGACTAAGGTCGTCTCCTGCGCCCTTCGTCAATCGCGGCCGACAAGCCCGTTGACACGCGGAGATTTATCTCATCTTCCGCGCTCGCAAGATCTGTCATACTGACTTTTGAGTCACGCTGACGGGCGGAGATACCCGAGTGGTCATCCGTATAAACATTTTTGCTATCTGCAAGACGAAAAGCCTGATAGCACGCAGAGACTAACGTCGTCTCCTGCGCCCTTCGTCAATAGCGGCCGACAAGCCCGTTGACACGCGGAGATTTACGTCATCTTCTGCGCTCACAAGATCTGTCATACTGACTTTTGAGTCACGCTGACGGGCGGAGATACCCGAGTGGTCATCTGTATAAACCTTTTTGCTATCTGTAAGACGAAAAGCCTGATAGCACGCAGAGACTAACGTCGTCTCCTGCGCCCTTCGTCAATCGCGGCCGACAAGCCCGTTGACACGCGGAGATTTACGTCATCTTCCGCGCTCACAAGATCTGTCATACTGACTTTTGAGTCACGCTGACGGGCGGAGATACCCGAGTGGTCATCCGTATAAACCTTTTTGCTATCTGTAAGACGAAAAGCCTGATAGCACGCAGAGAATAACGTCGTCTCCTGCGCCCATCGTCAATCGCGGCCAACAAGCCTGTTGACACACGGAGATTTACGTCATCTTCCACGCTCACAAGATCTGTCATACTGACTTTTGAGTCACGCTGACGGGTGGAAATACCCGAGTGGTTTTCCGTATAAACATTCTTTTGCTATCTGTAAGACAGAACCCTTGATAGCATGCAGAGACTGATATCGTCTTCTGCACCTTTTGTTCCCCCGGGGACAACAAGTTATTTGCATGTGGAGATGTTATGGTCACCCGCGACTCTCGTCAACCGAGAGGAACGAAATTAGTGTCTTATCTTTACTTCCCTTTTATCTCCAATAAAAGACAAGTAAAGAGGGGCAACTATCATACCCTAATTTCGTCCGGGGACCTTTGCTTGATGAGATGCAACTTTTGTTTGGTCCTTGTGAGGTGCTTGGCACCCATCATTAGGAAATTTGTGAAGTTTCGGGACATGCCAGAAATCAAAAGAAAATACTGATGCACAATCCGTAAGGTTCTGTGACACACCGGAAATCAAATGGAAGCATCGTTGCATAATTAGTGAGGTTCCGTAACATTTCGTAAGTCAAAAGAGGGGATGATTATGTAATCCGCAAGGTTCCGTAACATTACGGAAAGAAAACAAGTATCGTTACGAGATTCGTAAGTTTCCGTAACTTTACGAAAAAAGAATCACCAAAAAAGGTAAGGGGGGTGAACTTATCAAGATAGGGGTGTAAATAGAAATTCAAATCTAGGCCCTTTCGAAACATTTTGGAAGTTGGGTTGCTTAAGGAGGAAGCAACTGGGCGGCAAGCTCCTCCATGTTTTTGAAAAATGGTTTCCGGGGCTTCCGCGGTTTCCGTAATACTTCCGTAAAATTTCCGAAAACCTTGGGTAAGCATATTCCACTTAACATTGGTGAAAGGGAAGAGAAAAAAGATGAAAATCAAATTCGAAAACACTTCCGTAAGGCTTCCGTAACTTTTCCGTAAAATACGAAAAGGGGGGTGAACTTAGTAATTTGGGTGCGCTTAGAAATCTTCTTCATTATGTCTTTGGGCGGCAAGCACCTCTTTTTTTTTTCTATAAATAGGGGAGGGGGGAGCTGTTTCAAAATGTTCAAGACCCCTTTGGCTATGCATTTCGGCTATTTTGGGCAAAAAACACGTTTTCATGAAGAAAAATCGAGTCGAAGTGCTTCTGTAACGCTTCCGTAAGCGATTCTGTGGAAATTCTTCATCGTTCTTCGTCGTTCTTCACCGTTCTTCATCCGTTCTTCGTTCATTCTTCGTTCTTCAACGGGTAAGTTTTCGAATCCGAGACTTTCAATTCATTTCTTGTTTTGTGTACTTTCACTTTAATTTCGTTTACTTTCAGTTTTCCTTTCTTCCCTTTTGACGTGCTTAAGCCATTTATTTAAGTCATTTCTCGCTTAATCTAAAAATAAAATAAATTTCCACCGATCGTTTGAATTGTATCATCCGTTAATTTTGGTTAAAATGAATTCCGACCGTTCGGTCGTGCCGTAACCACGTTGGAAATCAAAAAAGAGGTAAAATAATAATATAATAATCAAAAAAATATTTTTTAGTAAAGTAAAGCGAAAAATCAATCGGACGTTTTCTTTTTGGGATTTCTCATTCTTAATCGAATTGACTAATAACTAAGGTGAAACTAAGGCTAAAATCAACTCGCCTAGTCAAGCTCGTCCACAAATATAGGTTTTTGAAAGTTTATCACTTCAATTTCTTATAAAGTAAAATGGGTCATTTTTAAGGTCCAACGCCTTAAAATGATCACCTTTCAAGTAAAAAGAATCACTTGATTCACGCATAAGAAAGAACTACGTAGGTCTGATTTTCTCATCCCAATTGAGGAATACGTAGGAGCAAAGGGAAACACCCTTGTCGACTACAAAAAGAGAAAAAATATAAAAAGGGTATAAAGGATATAAGGACATAAAAGGGAACGTAAAAATCAAAGTCATGTTTGCACATTCGATTAAAGGCTGTCGTCCCTTGTGACGGACGTGTGGGGTGCTAATACCTTCCCCGCGCGTAAATACAACTCCCGAGCCTTTCACTTAAAAGTTCGTAGATCGCGTCTTTTCCGGTTTTTCCGACGTTTTCCTCAAATAAACGTTGGTGGCGACTCCACGCGTATTCCTTTCGTGGAACACGCATCCTGCGAGTCACACGTCGCCCTCCCGCCGAAGGGTAGGTTGCGACAGAGTCAAATTATCTTTGTACACATTAGATTAAGGTTTCATTATTTCTAGGCCTTCTATTTAGGGCTCCGTAATGTAGGTAGGATACCCTAGAAATGTAGAATTTTTCAGCCCTTGTATTTTAGGGCACCTAGACTAGTTTTTTGTATTAGGGGTAGTTTTGTAATTTCACATGCATTAAGTGAATATTTTATGTTTGTGTTGGGAAATAAATTTAATTCGATTGGGCTTCTCCCAATCCAATTAAATTTTAGAGGGGGAGGTGAGCATTTGCTTGCTACACCCCATTGCCACATCATATAGTCACACTTTGTTCATGTCCTTCATGCTTTACATGCCTTATGATACCTGAGCACACTTAGTGGAGAATCTTGCATTTGATCTTGGATTAGTGGGCTGAACCGTAGCTAAAATTCACTAATCAAAATTAGTGAAATTTTGGCTCCAATATTTGGCTCCACAAATTCAATTTCAAATTCGAGTGAAATTGGAATAGAAATTCAATTTTCCCTCCAATTTTGTGTGACACTTGGGCCATAAATAGAGGTCATGTGTGTGCATTTTTTCAATTCTGATCATTTGAGAATTACACTTCAAATTTCAGACCTCATTTGGGGCACAAAAATTTGTGCTCCTTCTCTCCTTCTCCCTCCACTCATCTTCTCCTATCTTCAGGCTCTTATCCATGGCTTCTTATGGTGGTGAGCTTCTTCTTGACTCATCTTCTCCTTGAAGTGGCATCTCCAATCATCTTTCTTCCATCTCCATTCCGCTTCCATTCATATTTAAGAAGCAAAGGACTCCATTGATGAAGAAGATCCAAGGCCTATAGGCTTCACATGGAGCTACATCATGATTCCCTCCCCCTTGAAAAGGATTTGACCTCAAATCTAGAGGTACTTGAAACTTTGGGCTTCTTCCCTCAACACCTGTAAAAAGATTAAAAACATATATATTAGTGGTATTTGGTATGTTGGAGTAAGGTAAGATCTGAGAACCCATTTCTTGGGCATCTTCCCATGAGGGAACATGGTTCCTCACCAACTCAATGAGTGGTGCTATAAGTATAGAAAAATATGGGACAAACCTTTTGTAAAAGTTTGTTAAGTCATGGAAGCCAAAAATTTTCCTTATACTTGGTGGAGTGGACCATTCAGGAATGACCTTTATTCTCTTAGGGTTCGTGGGAACCCCTTGATCACCATTTAAAAAATTAAGGAAAGTAATGCAATAAAATGTACCTTTTTATATTTTTCTTGTTGATTATTCCTACCAAAAAGTATGACAAACCTAAGGTGTCGCATATGAGCACCTAGGTTTGTATTGAAACAAAAAATAAGAACAAACCTACCTAATGAGTCCGTATCTATGTGAATCATGAAGATGTTGGATGCATGGGTGATTTTACAAAAGAGGGTTGCACCACTCAACACATTCATCATACCACCTATCATAGGGATTTGGTGCCTTTCCTTCTTTGGGGATTTGGAGGTTGTCTAAGAGGGGAAGTTCTTAAATGTTTGTCTTTATTGCAAAATGAATTTCCTTCTTAGCTAACCTTTAGGAGGAGACACTTACCTTCTTACACTCCTCCTTAACCATTAAAGGTTGTCCTTCTTCTTGGGGGTAGATTTCTTCACTAGATTCTTCCCCTTTTGCTTCTTCACTTTTACTAAAGGAAGGTGGAGTAGTAGCCTCATCTTGGTTACTATAAATGTCTTGGCCCCTCATAATCATGGTTTTCTTGGTGGGGCATAAAGAAGTAATATGTCCTCTTCCAAGACATTTAAAGCACTTTATAGAGCTAGTCTTCTCTAGCATATTAGCCTTAGGGGGTTGCTTTTGTATTGCCTTCCCCTTATCATCTTTGGGCTTAGAAGGTGCCACCTTAAGATGCCTTTACCTTGGTCTTTCTTTGGATAAGAGTGAGGGCCATAGGATTTTTAAGTAGACTTCCTTTTAAGTTGTTGCTCTACCCTTATTTTCCAATCTAAGCCTCTACATTGTCCTTCCCATGGAAGTATGGGAGGTTAATGTTAACCTCTTGAGGCTTTCTTTTCTTTTCTCTCCTATGGGAGTGAGCTCTAAGATGTGACCTGTGCCTTCCTTCATAATAGTCACAAAGTTCTTCACTATTCTCTTGCAAGGGTCATGACTACTATAGGAGGCATGTTTTTCTTTTCTTAATTCTTTTAGTATTTTCCTTCTTTCTTTTTCCTTTATTTGTTCCATCTCATCTTGATTTATTTGTACCCTCTCTTTTCCTTTATCTTTTCTTTGTAGTTTTTCTTTCCATAACTTGAGGGAACTTAACTCATCTAAGATTCTAGATATAGGGTCCTTATGACTAGTACCCTCACCATTAACACTAGATCAATGATGACTCATGTTGGTTCCTAAGTTGTAGTTCTTTCTTTTTGGGGATATGCAAAAGGTGATTAAGGATTGGTCTTTCCTCAAAGAAAGACGGGCCCAGCTAGCAGAGGGAGAGTATGCGAAATTCCAAGCCGAAGTTGCCAGGAGGCGTTGGACACAGCTGACAAAGCCTATGGCGAAGTATGATCCCGAAGTAGTCATGGAGTTTTACGCAAACGCCTGGCCCACTGAAGAAGGAGTCATGGACAAGTGCTTCTGGGTGTGGGGCCAATGGATCCCATATGACACAAATGCTATCAACCAATTATTAGGGCATTGTTGCGATCTACCCTTCGGCGGGAAGGCGACGCGAGACTCATGGGAGGTCTTCCAAGGAAGGAAAACACCAGAAAAACCAAAACGTGTGGTCTACGAACTTTAAGTGTGAAAGGTTCGAGAGTTGTTTTTACGCACGGGGAAGGTATTAGCACCCCACGCGTCCATCACAAAAAACGACAACCTTCAATCAAATGTGCAATATCATGTCTTCAATTTGTTTTATTTTCCCATTTTTATGTTTTTGTTTTTTTATGGGCCTTTTGTATTTTTTATCTTTTTGTGGTCAACAAGGGTGTTTCCCTCACTCCTACATATCCTCAATTGCAATGAGGAAATTAGACCTACATATTTCTTTCAGAACTAAATGTTGGTTAAGTTGTTTTTATCTTTTTTCGCAAGATAGATTTTAATTGAACAAAGGTCATTTTAAGACGTTGGACCATTAAACGATCTTTTGATTTTGAAAGGAGAGAAATGTTAAGGCGTTGGACCATTAACAATCTCTTGTTTTATTTGAAAGGAGAGAAACGTTAAGGCATTGGACCATTAACTATCTCTTGGTTGTGAAAGAAGAGAAACGTTAAGGCATTGGACCATTAACGATCTCTTGGTTTGTTTGAAAAGGGGTGGTCGACAAAAGCGGGGATCTTGCTCCTACGTATCCTCGATTTGTGGTGAGGAACTCAGATCTACGTAGTTCTTGCGAAAACGATAAAGTTATGTATTGATTTTATGCTTTGAATGGTTCATTTTAACCAATAAAAGCAAAGAGGACCGTTTTAAGGCATTGGACCTTGAAACGGTTTTGAGTGACTTTTGCGGACAAAGCTTGGTTTTTGAGTTGATTTTAGTCTTAGTTTCACTTTGATTATTAGTCAATTCATTCAAGGAAACTTAAAAAAAAACGTCGGATTGATTTTTTTGATTATTTTATTATTATTTTTTTCTAGATATTTTGATTATTTTATTATTATTTTGCTTTTTTTTATTTAACCGAAGTTACAATGTGAACGATCGGTTGGATTTTATTTTAATAGTGATTAAACGAGATTACAACACAAATGATCAATTGAAATTCATTTTATCAATTATTAGGCAAGACAACGACTTAAATAAATGGTAAAAAGCTCGTTAAAAGCGAAAGAAAAGAAAATCAAAAGTGAACGAGATGAAGATGAAAGCAAGCAAAACAAGAAATGAATTGAAAGTCTCGAATTCGAACACTTACCGGTTGAAGACCGAAGAACGAACGAAGAATGGTGAAGAACAAATTTGCTCACGGAAACGTCTCGGAAGCACTTTGGCTTGGATTTTCTTCACGGAAACACATTTTTCACCAAAAACAACTGAAATGCATAGCATAGGGTCAGGGATCCTTGAAACTCAGCCTCCTCCCCCTATTTATAGGAGAAATAGGGAGGTGCTTTCCGCCCAGAGGCTTCTTGAGGAAGATTTCTGAGCGCACCACAATTACTAAGTTCACTGCCCTTTTCGTACTTTACAGAAAAGTTACGAAAGCCTTACCAGAGCATTTCGGACTTGATTTTCCTCTTTTTTCTCTTCCATTTCACCAATATTAAGTGAAATATGCTAACCCAAGGTTTTCGGAAATTTTACAGAAGCATTACGGAAGCCCCGGATGCCATTTTTAACAAAATGGAGGTGGTTGCAGCCCAGAGGCTTCTTGAGAAAGATTCTTGAATGCACCCCATAATTGATAAGTTCACCCCCGTTCTAAAATGTTCTAGATGAAGTTTCCTGAGTGCACTCCCCGTGTTTGATAAGTTCACCCCCCATTTTTGTGTTTTTGGTTGTTTTCTTTCTGAAACATCCTGGAACTTTACGGATTCCATGGCAATGGGTATTAAACATTTTGAAGTGGTCAAACGGAGGTCTCATGCCGACAAACAATGGTCCCCGAACAAAATTAGGGTATGACAGGCATCCATTGATCTTAGAAGAGGGACAACGATGCAAGTACACTGAGAGAAGAAGTCAGTTTTCAGGTTTTTATGAAGAGGCCATAGGTCAGCTACTTTGCTCCCCGGGACATGATTTTGCACTGAGCGTAGCAGGAAGGCAGGTTCGGATCATGTGCACTAGCATGACAACTCTGACTTAAATCTCGATGACCCTCCTGCTCATTTACATCCTTCCCAGTGACCATAACTCTGATCTCTCGCTACCCAAATGTCAGTTGGTCTACAACATCATGACCCAAATCAATGTTCATGTGGCACAACTTATCTCAAATGCCATCCACCAGTTCATAGGTGTTGCACCTCCGAGACACCCAGTGGACCCAGAGAAGTCCAACAGGGCATTGGGATTTTCGACATTGATCACAGGTCTCTAACAATTCTATGGGGTACTAGTCACGCCGACAAAGCTCATCCAACCTCCCATTAACAGGTCCTTCATTGAGAAATATTGCATGCCAAGGCAGGCACAACAGCAGGGGCAGGGCCAACAGCAGCAGCCGGCCTCAGACGCACCACCACTGCCTCCGCATCAGCCACCATCTCTAGAGTCCATCTTAGCTCACATGCAGAGGATAGAGCTCCAGATGCATGCATACATGCAGCATTTGGCTAATTAGTAGGCAGCCAACCATAGGGGCCAAATGCAGTTGAATGATAGTTTCTATCTGTCATACCCTAATTTCGTCCGGGGACCTTTGCTTGGTGGCATGCAACTTGTGTTTGGTCATTTTGAGGTGCTTGGCACCCATCATTAGGCAGTTTGTGAAGTTCCGTGACATGTCGAAAATCAAAAGAAAGTATTGATGCACAATCCGTAAGGTTCCGTGACACACCGGAAATCAAAAAGGAAGCATCGTTGCACAATTCGCGAGGTTCCGTAACATTCCGTAAGTCAAAAAAGGGATGACTATGTAATCTGCAAGGTTCCGTAACATTACGGAAAGAAAACAAATATCGTTACGAAATTCGTAAAGTTTCGTAACGTTACGAAAAAAATCACCAAAAAAAGGCAAGGGGGTGTATTTAGTAAAATTGGGGTGCAAATAGCAATTTTCGAATCTGGGCCCTTCTACAGGTTTTTGGGCAATTTTTTGATTAAGATTGAAGCAACCTAGCTCGCCTGGGCGAGCTAGGTGGCCACCACACCCCCCGTTTTGTTGAAAAATGGGATTCCGGGGCTTCCGGGACACCCGTAATGCTTCCGTAAAATTCCCATAACTCTAAATAAGCATATTTAACCTAATACGGGTGAGAGGGAAGCGAAAAAAAGAAGAAAATAAAATCCTAGATGCTTCCGTAACTTTTCCGTAAATTACGAAATAAAGGGGGGTGAACTTATCAAAATTGGGGGGGTGCAAATAGCAATTTTGAAATTTTGAATTGGGCCTTCCAGAATTATTTTTTGAAGCTGGATTGCTTCTGTGGGCGAGCTGGGCGGCAACCTCCTCCCCCTTTTTCCTATAAATAGGCTGAAGGGGCTGTTCTAAGGAGCCCTGAGCCCCCTGGCTATGTATTTCAGCTGTTTTGGGTGAAAAAAATTGTTTCCGTGGAGAGAATCCAAGTCGAGGTGCTTCCGTAATGCTTCCGAGATGTTTCCGTAAGCAAATTCGTGAAGGTTTTCGTCCGTTCTTCACCGTTCTTCATTCTTCAACGGGTAAGTTTTCGAATCCGAGACTTTCAATTCATTTCTTGTTTTTTTAAGCTTTCATCTTTATTTCGTTCATTTTCGGTTTCTTTTCTTCTGTCTTTAACGCGCTTTTACCGTTTATTTAAGCCGTTTTCTCACCTAATAAATGATAAAATGAATTTCAACCGATCATTTGTGTTGTAATCTCATTTAATCACTTTTAAAACGAAATCTAACCGATCGTTCACGCTATAACCTCGGTTAAACCAAAAAAAGTAAAATAATAATAAAATAATCAAAATATCTTGAAAAATAATAATAAAATAATCAAAATATCTTCGAATAAAATAATCAAAAAAATCAATCGGATGTTTTTCTTTGGAAGTTTCCTTGAATGAATTGATTAATAACTAAAGTGAAACTAAGACTAAAATCAATTCACAAATCAAGTTTTGTCCAAAAAATCACTAAAAACCGTTTTAAGGTCCAACGCCTTAAACGGTCCTCTTTGCTTTTATCGGTTAACATGGACCGTTCAAAAGCATAAAATCAACATGTAACTTTACCGCTTTTGCAAGAACTACGTAGGTCTGATTTCCTCATCGCAATTGAGGATACGTAGGAGCAAAAGCCCCGCTTTTGTCGACCACCCCAAGAGATCGTTAATGGTCCAACGCCTTAACGTTTCTCTCCTTTCAAAATCAAATGACCGTTTAATGGTCCAACACCTTAAATGACCTTTTGTTCAATAAAAACATATTTTGCAAAAAAAGACAAAAACAACTTAACCAAACACTTTGTTCCGAAAGAACTACGTAGGTCTGATTTCCTCATCACAATTGAGGAATACGTAGGAGCAAAGGGAAACACCCTTGTCGACCACAAAAATAGAAAAAATATAAAAAGGGTATAAAGGATATAAGGACATAAAAGGGAACGTAAAAATCAAAGTCATGTTTGCACATTCGATTAAAGGCTGCCGTCCCTTGTGACGGACGTGTGGGGTGCTAATACCTTCCCCGTGCGTAAATACAACTCCCGAGCCTTTTACTTAAAAGTTCGTAGATCGCGTCTTTTCTGGTTTTTCCGACGTTTTCCTCAAATAAACGTTGGTGGCGACTCCGCGCGTATTCCTTTCGTGGAACACACATCCCGCAAGTCACGCGTCGCCCTCCCGCCGAAGGGTAGGTTACGACAGTTGGCGACTCCACTGGGGACTTTTTTTTGAGAGTTAGGCCATTTAATCTTGTGCAAATGTTTCATCATGACTTTCTCCTTTGTTGGTTTCCCTTTATTTTTCTTATGTTCTTTGTATATAACTCTTTGATGCTTTTAGTGTGTTTCAAAATGTATGCATGAGGTAAATATTTATTCATTTGATGCACACAAGCACCAACACTATTTGCACACACTGTGAGTTGAAAATGGGCCCTATACCCGGGTTCATGGGAACATAAGGAGTGGAGGTGAATCTGTGATCATGCTAGGTCTCCGACTTGCTTGATTACAGTGAACCCTCATCTAGAGTTTTCCTCTTTGAAAATATATCGTTGCTAGTAGTCCCTACTGCTGCAATATGTTCTTCGAAGGGGATGATACCTCTAGAGACCTTCAAGAGAGATATGACCACCTTGGGAATTATCACTAAAAGCCTAGTTAGCTCTCTCCTTTATAGGTCCCTTAAATAGGGGCACGGAGCGGACACGCTGCGTGCCATTTTTCACACTGCCATGCATAAGTGTCATGTACCCTTTTGCTTATATTTTGTGAATATTGTCATACTATGTACATTCCCGTGTTGCGCCTTTCGCATATGCATCACACACGGGTTCTGTCTTGATACCCTCTCTTTAACAAACCAACGAAGGGTCCATGTCACCTTCTTAAATACATACGTTGGGCACTTTGCGACCCCAAGACGTTGTATCTAAGAAGGAGACAATTTCCCGGACCCCCGTATTCATAAATTACATCTGTATCACATGCATTTCTTCATGCATTCATCCATTTCACCCATAATAGATGTCGGAGTTTTAATTCGCATTGGGTTTTGTTTCACTTTGGTAAAACATGGGATCAAGTCAAAAGCCTTCACTTAAAAAGAGGTTCTATCCAGTCAAGGTCAAGAGCCTAGGGATCACCAGTCTAAGAGAGTTAGGGCAATTGATGGGTCAGCTCCAGCGGCAAGCTTTTCGTAAAGCTTACGGTAAAATCTGGGACCTAGCCATGGTAGAAGTCTCCACAGAGGCCATTGCCTCCCTCGCCCAGTATTATGATCAGCCGATGAAGTGCTTCACCTTTGGGAACTTCCACCTATCACCTATGGTAGAAGAATTTGAAGAGATCCTAGGATGCCCTCTAGGGGGGAGGAAACCATACCTCTTCACTGGGTTCTATCCCTCATTAGCTAGAATTTCCAAGATAGTCCAAATCTCGGCGCAAGAATTAGACCACAGGAAGCAAGTCGAAAATGGGGTGGTTGGAATACCGAGAAAATATTTGGAGGCAAAAGCAAGAATCTTGGCAGGTAAAGGCGAGTGGGCCCCGTTCATAGATATTCTCGCACTGTTGATTTTCGGAGGAGTCCTCTTTCCAAATGTGAATGGGTTGGTGGACCTGGCAGCGATCGACGTTTTTCTCGCCTATCATAACCACAAGGAAAGTCCGGTTGTCGCTATGCTAGCCGACCTATATGACACCTTCGACCGAAGATGTGAAGAGAGCAATGCAAGGATTGTTTGTTGTACTCCAGCTCTTTATGTATGGTTAGTTTCACACCTTTTTTCGCCAAGAGGTGAGGCATGCTTGCCCGCTAGAAAGTCACCGTTCATGCACAGAGAAAGGAGGGGCAAATTGGGACCGACTCTTAGCAAGCAAAGAAGGAGCATCTGTCAACTGGTTCCCTCGATGGAAGGAAGGAGGAACCGGAGTTCTTATTTCATGGGGAGGATTTCCAAATGTTCCCTTGATGGGGATGAGGGGTTGCATCAGCTACAATCCCGTTCTTGCAATAAGACAACTTGGCTACCCTATGAGAGGGGCGCCACTAGAGGATGAGCTCGCGCCTGTCATTTCATGAGGCTTCAATAAGACCAACGTGGAGACGCTTCAGAAGGTCCGCAAGGCATGGGGGGTGGTACAAAAGAAGGACAAAGAGCTCAGAGACAATGGGCCCATTGGTGGCTACAGTGAGTGGTTGAAAGCCCACGTGCAAGGTTTGGATTGGCTCCCAAGTCTGAGAACTGCTAAGAGGGAGGAACATGAGGCACCGGAGGAAGACGAAGAGGTGCAGGCCCTTAGGACGGAACTCAAGCAAGCTCAAACAGTCAAAGAAAGGTTCAAATCAGCAGCTCTTAAAATCCGAAAGGAGAATGCCGAACTGAGAGATATAAATATAGCTACCACCAAGGCTTTGGAACAAGAGACCAAGAGGGCTCATAGGGAAGAGCACGGCCGGAACAAATTCCGAGGGGCTCTGTGGGGTAGTAACAACGAGCTTAAACTCCGGAGGGAGGAAAGAGACCAATCGCGAGTAGACAGTTTGATCTTGAAAGATGAATTGAAGGCTTGCTCGAGGTCTAAAAGAAGTTTGTCTCAGCGGTTATCCGAGACAGAGACCAACATGTTAGCTATCATCACCAAGTACCAAGAGGAACTAAGTCTAGCCACGGCCCACGAGCATCGAGTGGCGGACGAGTATGCCCAAGTGTACGCGGAAAAGGAGGCTAGAGGAAGGGTGATCGACTCGTTACATCAAGAGGCAACAATGTGGATGGACTGATTTGCTCTTACTTTGAATGGAAGCCAAGAACTTTCCCGATTGCTAGCCAAGGCCAAAGCAGTGGCGAACACCTACTCTGCCCCCGAGGAGATCCACGAACTTCTCAGCTATTGTCAGCATACGATAGACTTAATGGCCCATATGATTAGAAACCGCTAGGAAGTTTGTATTGTCGCTCAAATCTTGACTAGTTATAACTTTCTGAATAAAATGAGTTTATCCCACGTTTTTACTCCAAAAATCAGTGCGAATCAAGTCACTCCCGCATTTTATCTCTAGCATGCATTGTATGTTGGTCTCGTCCTTTGTCACGGGAAGCTGGAAGGTCCATATCACCTTCTTAACTGTACACATAGGGCACTGCGCCCCCAAATGCGCAAGTAAGAAGAGATAATTTTTCGGGCTCTCGTGTCCGTAAATGCATTCACATCATGCATCGTATAAACATCTCTTCATGGCCTCATAATGAACATATCGTTCCTGCATTTGTCTATTATCATATTACAGCCTCACATTTTGCATGAGTCATGGCATCATCATGCATATGCCTTCAACAAACTTTTTGATCTGCAAAATTGCATACCATTTGTTTTCATGTTTGCTCATCCTTGCGTTTTCCTCTACAAAACAAAAACAAAAAAGGGGAAGCGTGAAACTTCACACTACATTCTTAGTTGCATGTGTTAGGCACCATGAGCCAACCATGTTGGGATCATAAACCCATTTCTAAAAAAAAAAAAACACAACAACAAAACAAAATAATTGAACATGGTACCTAATGCATGGTTAACTAGGAAATGGTGTTTCTTCGGGCATCTCAATTTCATAATTACATTTTCCGTGCATAAGCTTAAAGTATGCCCGAGTCATTCATCCTTATGAGATGTTGTTGAAGTATTGGTGATCAGAATTGCCATTCCTTGGATTATAGGGTTGAACCAAGCTCATGCTTTTACAAAAAGGTTCATCAAGTCAAGTTGAAATATGGTAGTAACCGTCTTGCAAAATTGGGGCAAAAGATGAATCGAGTCACATCACTGCTTCGTCTACTGCCAAACATATTTAGGATTGTTGATGTCCTTGTTACTTCCAGTTTCACCTTGACAAAGATGTCATGGACCATGTTGAAAATCTAAATTGATTCAACCCCATATCCTGCGTAAAAATTTGCAATACTTCAACTGTACATCATTCGCATACATCCATGCTTTTCATTGGTTGCATTGCTCATTGCATTCTTTCCTTGAAAAAATAAAATAAAATGAACTTAATCATTGTTATCAAAAAGAAAAGGACACGCTTTACGGCGCCCTTACCGAACTCGTGCTAGAGCTAGAGTAATGGGTGAAGCAGAGGAGGTGCAAGAGAAGATAAAGGCCGAAATGGAGGACATGAAAGAGCAAATGGCCACAATGATGGAGGCCATGATGAGCATGAAGAAGAAAATGGAAGCCAATGCGGTTATAGTTGCCGCTACTAGCGCTGTCGCTAAGGTGAACCCGATGCTCCCATCTGGCCTCAAGCAAATGAATCATCCAACCTCAAATATGGTAGGCAACTGAAGGGCAAGCAGTTGGTGGTATACCCCTGCAAAACACTTTGGAGGGCCCTCAGTGTCACCCACAACCACAACCCTCACATTCCACAACGGTTAAAAACCCTCATGCTATGGCAGAAATGGGAAAGAGGAAAGGCTCAGGGCCATTGAAGGAGGTAAAGATTATGCCTTTGCTAACCTAGAAGAGTTGTTCCTAGTACCCAATATCATCACCCCTCCCAAGTTCAAGGTGCTGGACTTTGACAAGTACAAGGGGACTACTTGCCCCAAGAACCATCCAAAGATGTATTGTTGGAAGATAAGGGCATACGCAAAGATGAGGAACTACTAATACATTTCTTCCAAGAAAGTCTTACTGGGGTAGCTATTACCTGGTACACTAACTTGGAACCTTCCCGAGTCCATACTTGGAAGGACCTAATGGTTGCCTTCGTTAGGCAGTATCAGTACTATTCTGATATGGTTCCGGATAGGATGCAACTACAGAACATGTGCAAAAAGGGAGACGATAATCGTGATGGTAGACACATTATCGGTATTCTACTATGGAAAATGGTGGGTTACACACCTTCAAGCTTTGCAGATTTGGTCTTTGCTAGTGAAAGGATCAATGTGGGTCCGAAAAGAGGCAAATTTGATCATCCTACTAGGACGACTAAGAAAACTGGGGCAAATGAAGAGGGTGAGAAAGAGGGAGAAACCCATGCTGTGACTGCCATTCCTATACGGCCAAGTTTCCCACCAACCCAACAATGTCATTACTCAGCCAATAACAAACCTCCTCCTTACCCACCACCCAGTTATCCACAAAGGCCATCCCTAAATCAACCACAAAGCCTGTCTACCGCACTTCCAATGACGAAGACCACCTTTAGCACAAACCAAAAAATACCAACAAAAAGGAATTTTGCAGCAAAAAGCCTGTAGGGTTCACCCCAAATTCCGTTGTCATATGCTAAACTTGATCCCATATCCACTCAATAATTCAATGGTAGCCATAATCCCAACCAAGGTTCCTCAACCTCCATTTTTCTAAGGATAGGACTTGAACGCAACGTGTGCTTATCATGGAGGAGCCCCAGGGCATTCCATTGAGCATTGTATGACCCCGAAGCATAAAGTGTGAAGTCTAATTGATACGGGCTGGCTGAAATTTGAGGAGAATCGCTTGTTGAATCCTAACATTGACAAGCAACACCATACATGGGGCAATTCTGGAAGCTGTTGTTATGACTCATCAGGATTTTCAAGTTTATGTCATTATTATAAACCACAGTTACAATGCTAAATGATATGGATAAAATGGACATCCTTGTCTCTCTCATCCTCTCACAAACACATCTTTGCTTATTCAAACTTCCACCGGAATGTAAGTGTAAGCCATTGGTTTGTTTGCTCGAGCGACCTGCGCTCCTGAGTGTTGACTTCCAAGACCGTTCAATCAGAGATTACTCATCTTGCACATTGGTGGGGGTGTCGTAAAACGACGAGTAAAGTAAAAAAAAAAGAGGGGACATTTGATTGACTGTGTTTTCAAGTAAAAATATAGACGTTCATGTGACTTCATTTTATCATTCCGGAAAGTTTGTCTTCTTAGAGAAGCGAGTTGTCAAGAATAGGATGTTGGACAAATGACCTCAGTTATCTTAAGAAAGGGGGGGTTGAATTAAGATGCAAATACTATTCCCCAATTGAACTATCACTCTTTCTTTTTGGATTAACAATGCACCCTTAACATGAATTACTCAAAAGACAATTCAAAATAAACTTCTTTAAAGCAAAACATAAATAGCAATAAATAAAAGAAGTTTAAAGGAAGAGAGGAATGCAAACTTGATTTATACTGGTTCGGCCACTTCCCGCGCCTACGTCCAGTCCTCAAGCAACCTGCACTCCCTCACCTTCGTAGGGCTACACGCCCTCACCTTTAGAGGACTACACGTCCTCACCATCAGAGGACTACACGTCCTCACCTTCAGAGGACTACGCGTCCTCACATCAGAGGACTACACGTCCTCACCTTCAGAGGACTACACGTCCTCACCTTAGAGGACCGCACGTCCTCACCTTCAGAGGACTGCGCGTCCTCACCTTCGTAGGGCTACACGCCCTCACCTTCAGAGGGCTACACGCCCTCGCCATCAGAGGACTGCACGTCCTCACCTTCGTAGGGCTACACGCCCTCACCTTCAGAGGGCTTCATGCCCTCGCCATCAGAGGACTGCACGTCCTCACCTTCGTAGGACTACATGCCCTCACCTATAGAGGACTGCACGTCCTCGCCTTCAAAGGGCTGCACTCCCTCACCTTCAGAGGACTGCACGTCCTCACCCTCAGAGGACTGCACGTCCTCACCCTCAGAGGACTGCACGCCCTCAGCTTTAGAGGGCTATGCATCCTCATTTTCAGTGTGCTCCACATCCACACCTTAAGAGAATTTAAGGTCCTCTGCCCTTAAATGCTTAACCGAGACTTGCACTCCCAGTTAAGGGGCCAGTAGTTTCCTTTTAACGATTCCTGGGCCACCCCCTGATATTGGAGGAGGGCCAACTGTGCGAGCACAACCAGAGAGGGAGGCTATCACACAACTACTATGCATACTGGGGCAAGATTTCACCCGTGCCGCTGCAAAGAGACGAGTGCGGATCATGCGCACCAACATGACCACTCTTACATAGATATAAATGACGTTGCTACTTAGCAACATTCTGCCCAGCGACCGCAATGCCGATCTCCCCCTGTGAAAGTATCAGTTGGTCTGTGTCGTTCCGACATAGGTAAGTATGCATATGGTTCAATTGATTTCTGATGCCATCTATTATTTGCAGGGATCGCATCCACAAGACACCCAGTGGACCCGGAGAAGTCCAACAAGGCCTTGGGGTTTCCAGCTCTGGTTACGGGCCTCTGTTAGTCCTACAGGGTGCCCGTTCCCCCCGACAAGATCACGTCATCATGACATAGGTAAGTATGCACATCGCTCAACTGATTTCTGATTTCATCTATTGTTTGTAGGGATCGTGCTCGCAAAACACCCAGTGGACCCGAAGAAGTCCAACAGGGTCTTGGAGTTGTCAAGCTCTAATTACAGGTCTTTTTTAGTTCTACGGAGTGCCTGTCGCCCCCAGCAAGGTCATCAGGCCCCCTACTAATCGAGCTTTCATCAAGAAGTACTGCGCCCCCAGGCAGGCCCAGGGCAAAACACCACAGCAGCATTGGGATGGCCGGTAGCAGGCAATAGACACACCGCCACCACTTCTAGAGTCCACCTCAGCTCATCCACAAAAAGGTTAGAGCGTTGCCTATGACACATGGCCGACAAATAGGCGACCAAGTCCAAAGCCAAAGGTAAGCAAAGTACTAGGTCCATGATCGACAAATCATTAGGCGTCCAGCTCAAGACGTTAAAGAAGCGCTACTAGGAGGCAACCTAGTAACTTTTAAATTTCTGCTTGCTATTTGATCACCTTTTGTTTCTCAAGTCTTATTGGGACACACCTAGTTGCTCATGATCCTAAGAATTTAAATAAAACGAGCACAAGCTCGGAAGGTAGTCATACCTCACAAAATATATGTATGCGTGTTTAGGTAGTGAAAAATACCTTAGATATGCATGTATGTAATTTAGGTAGCAAACAACTACCTCACAAAATATATATATATGTATGTTTAGGTAGCAAGATACCTTAGATATGCATGTATGTAGCAAAAAGATACCTCACAAAATATATATATGTATGTTTAGGTAGCAAGATACCTTGGATATGCATGTATATAGCAAAAATACCTCACAAAAATATACACATGTTTAGGTAGCAAAATACCTCATGAAAAAAAAGGGGAAAAAAACAAAAACAAACGAGAAAAAGAAATGAACAAATGAAAAAAAAGAGAAAAAAGAAAAATAAGTTGTCTAGCTGAAAACCAACATGCTTTTGAAAAGAGATGACTTCCAACTTTTCTTTGAAAAAATTCACTGATCATAACTAGTTTTTGAAAAAATGTGTATACACCTGAAGGGTGAATGCTGTGAAAATTTTCCCGGACGCCCAAAATGGACTCGGATGAATGCACAAATTGATAAAAGAGCATATTTTGGAAACATTGGGTTGACTAAAAATAGAGGAAATGAATCCTGAGCCCTAGCATCACATGACCATAAAAATTTGCCACTTGAGTGTCCACGTAGGAGCATGCATGACCAGTTTTGCATAAAATTTCCAAATCATCATTTTTGCATTTGTGTCATGGAAATAATGTGGGGCATCCCTTTTATCCTTGAACCAAACCAAACCCTGACATGTATCATGTCTAGCCATTCTACAAGCCTTGAGCCAAAATCCTGACTCACCATAAACCTCGACCCAGGGTGAGAATGTCAATCCTTACCCTCGGAAGCAAAAAAAGAAAAAGAAGGAAAATTTCCAATCAAAGAGAAAGCAAAAAGAAAAGAAAGGAAATTCCCAATCAAAGAATGGGAGAAAGTAAAAAGGAAGGAAAGAAAGCTCCTGATCAAGGATCGAAAGAAAACAGAAGAAATGTGCAGAAAGGTCTTTGGACCAGACAATATCTGAACAATATAGAATTGTCACCAAATGAACAAAAAGAAGGAAAGGAAACCACGACCTAAAGTGGTCTTCTCCCTTTAATTACCAACCAAAATCCTTTGCGTCGGTGACTTGTTAGCCTCGCGTCAAACAAAAACAGAAAAGGAAAAAAGCCAAAAAGAAATCATCATCAAAAGCCGAAAAACCCACCAAAAGAACCCGTTTCCAAGGGAAGTCCTATTGATCCATGATCACGCATGTAATCTTTGATTTGATAGGAAATGATTTGTAAAATCAAGTCATGACATATCTATGGTTCGAAATTAGGATAAAACACTTACCTGTGCGAGATTGATACACTTTGAGTGGATTTCTTCTATTTTTGTCGAACCCAGTGTTTCCTCTAAATGGTCATTTAGAAACGAAATGCTAAACATCCAAAATCTCATTTATGGTTATGAGAAAATTTCGTCAGCATACTCTCCTTCCCCGGTAGACGCATTGTTTTTCACTCAAAAAAGCATATGCTGCTCTAATCAGTTGGAATATTTGTCTCTTTGCTAAAGCATGTTTGCATTTTAGTGGAGAAAACACCGAGACTTTTTCAAGTCTCACAAGTTATCCAGAACTACGTAGGTCTGAGTTCCTCATTTGAGGATACGTAGGAGCAAGAGCCTCGCTTTTGTCGACTACACCACCTTTTCTAGCCATGACCCAAGAGCTGGTAGCCCGCGGAGACACCTTACGGTTATCCACACCTCGTCATTCAGTGACCCCAAGTGTGATTGACGAGCAGAGGCCAATGTGGTCATCTGCGCCCTTTCCGGAGGTGTCAGCATCTTCCGATGGAGACTTTTTCAAGTCTCACAAGTTATCCAGAACTACGTAGGTCTGAGTTCCTCATTGGAGGATACGTAGGAGCAAGAGCCTCGCTTTTGTCGGCCACATTCACAAGTTCTGTCATGCTGACACTGGAGTCACGTGACATGCGGAGATACCCAAGTGGTTGTCCGCACTTTCAAAACTTTTTGCTGTCTGTAAGACGAAAAGCCTGATAGCACACAGAGACTAACGTCGTCTTCTGCACTCTTCGTCAATCGTGGCCGACAAGCCCGTTGACACGCGGAGATTTACGTCATCTTTCGCGCTCACAAGATCTGTCATACTGACATTTGAGTCACGCTGACGGGCGGAAATACCCGAGTGGTTATCCGTATAAACATTCTTTTTGCTGTCTGTAAGACGAAAAGCCTGATAGCACGCAGAGACTAACGTCGTCTTCTGCGCCCTTCGTCAATCGGGGCCGACAAGCCCGTTGACACGCGGAGATTTACGTCATCTTCCGCGCTCACAAGATCTGTCACACTGACATTTGAGTCACGCTGACGGGCGGAAATACCCGAGTGGTTATCCGTATAAATATTCTTTTTTGCTGTCTGTAAGACGAAAAGCCTGATAGCACGCAGAGACTAACGTCGTCTTCTGCGCCCTTCGTCAATCGCGGCCGACAAGCCATTTGACACGCGGAGATTTACGTCATCTTCCGCGCTCACAGGATCTGTCATACTGACATTTGAGTCACGCTGACGGGCGGAAATACCCAAGTGATTATCCGTATAAACATTCCTTTTTGCTGTCTGTAAGACGAAAAGCCTGATAGCACGCAGAGACTAACATCGTCATCTGCGCCCTTCGTCAATCGCGGCCGACAAGCCCGTTGACACGCAGAGATTTACGTCATCTTCCGCGCTCACAAGATCTGTCATGCTGACATTTGAGTCACGCTGACGGGCGGAAATACCCGAGTGGTTATCTGTATAAACATTCCTTTTTGCTGTCTGTAAGACGAAAAGCCTGATAGCACGCAGAGACTAACGTCGTCTTCTGCGCCCTTCGTCAATCGCGGCCGACAAGCCCGTTGACACGCGGAGATTTACGTCATCTTCCGCGCTCACAAGATCTGTCATACTGACATTTGAGTCACGCTGACAGGCGAAAATACCCGAGTGGTTATCCGTATAAACATTCATTTTGCTATTTGTAAGACGAAAAGCCTGATAGCATGCGAAGACTGACATCGTCTTCTGCAGCTTTTGTTCCCCCGGGGACAACAAGTCATTTACATGCGGAGGTATTTTATGGTCACCCGCGACTCTCGTCAACCGAGAGGAACGAAATTAGTGTCTTATCTTTACTTCCCTTTTATCTCCAATAAAAGACAAGTAAAGAGGGGCAACTGTCATACCCTAATTTTGTCCGGGGACCTTTGCTTGCTGGCATGCAACTTGTGTTTGGTCATTTTGAGGTGCTTGGCACCCATCATTAGGCAGTTTGTGAAGTTCCGTGACGTGCCGGAAATCAAAAGAAAGTATTGATGCACAATCCGTAAGGTTCCGTGACACACCGGAAATCAAAAAGGAAGCATCGTTGCACAATTCGTGAGGTTCCGTAACATTCCGTAAGTCAAAAAAGGGATGATTATGTAATCCGCAAGGTTCCATAACATTACGGAAAGAAAACAAGTATCGTTACGAAATTCGTAAAGTTTCGTAACGTTACGAAAAAAATCACCAAAAAAAGGCAAGGGGGTGTATTTAGTAAAATGGGGGGTGCAAATAGCAATTTTCGAATTTGGGCCCTTCTAGAGGTTTCTGGGCAATTTCTTGCTTAAGGTTGAAGCAACCTAGCTCGCCTGGGCGAGCTAGGTGGCCACCACACCCCCCATTGTTTGAAAAATGAGATTCCGGGGCTTTCGGGACACCTGTAATGCGTCCGTAAAATTCCCATAACTCTAAATAAGCATATTTAACCTAATACGGGTGAGAGGGAAGCGAAAAAAAGAAGAAAATCAAGTCCTAGATTCTTCCGTAAGGCTTCCGTAAATTTTCCGTAAATTACTAAAGAAGGGGGTGAACTTATCAAAATATGGGGGGTGCAAATAGCAATTTTGAAATTTTGAATTGGGCCTTCTAGAATTATTTTTTGAAGCTGGATTGCTTCTGGAGGAAGCAACCCTGCTCACCTGGGCGAGCTGGGCGGCAACCTCCTCCCCCTTTTTCCTATAAATAGGCTGAAGGGGGTTGTTCTAAGGAGCCCTGAGCCCCCTGGCTATGTATTTCAGCTGTTTTGGGTGAAAAAATTTGTTTCCGTGAAGAAAATCCAAGCCGAGGTGCTTTCGTAACGCTTCCGAGATGTTTCCGTAAGCAAATCCGTGAAGGTTTTCGTCCGGTCTTCACCGTTCTTCATCCGTTCTTCGTTCTTCAACGGGTAAGTTTTCGAATCCGAGACTTTCAATTCATTTCTTGTTTTTTTAAGCTTTCATCTTTATTTCGTTCATTTTCGATTTCTTTTCTTCTGTCTTTAACGTGCTTTTACCGTTTATTTAAGCCGTTTTCTCACCTAATAAATGATAAAATGAATTTCAACCGATCATTTGTGTTGTAATCTCATTTAATCACTTTTAAAACGAAATCTAACAGATCGTTCACGCTATAACCTCGGTTAAACCAAAAAAAGTAAAATAATAATAAAATAATCAAAATATCTTGAAAAATAATAATAAAATAATCAAAATATCTTCGAATAAAATAATCAAAAAAATCAATCGGATGTTTTTCTTTGAAAGTTTCCTTGAATGAATTGATTAATAACTAAAGTGAAACTAAACTAAAATCAATTCACAAATCAAGTTTTGTCCAAAAAATCACTAAAAACCGTTTTAAGGTCCAACGCCTTAAACGGTCCTCTTTGCTTTTATCGGTTAACATGGACCATTCAAAAGCATAAAATCAACATGTAACTTTACCGCTTTTGCAAGAACTACGTAGGTCTGGTTTCCTCATCGCAATTGAGGATACGTAGGAGCAAAAGCCCCGCTTTTGTCGACCACCCCAAGAGATCGTTAATGGTCCAACGCCTTAACGTTTCTCTCCTTTCAAAATCAAAAGACCGTTTAATGGTCCAACACCTTAAATGACCTTTTGTTCAATAAAAACATATTTTGCAAAAAAAGACAAAAACAACTTAACCAAACACTTTGTTCCGAAAGAACTACGTAGGTCTGATTTCCTCATCACAATTGAGGAATACGTAGGAGCAAAGGGAAACACCCTTGTCGACCACAAAAATAGAAAAAATATAAAAAGGGTATAAAGGATATAAGGATGTAGATGCAATTGGCTTTGATGTTTTGATGATGATCATGATGATGTGTTGCAATTGATGCAAATGGGCTTTTCAAGATTAAAATTCAAGACAATACTTCAAGATTACAAGTCACAACATCAAGATGATCACTAGAATATTAGGAAGGGAATTCCTAATTGAATTAGCAAAGGTTTGGCCAAGTGATTTAAAATAAAAAGTGTTTTTCAAAGCTTTTACTCTCTGGTAATCGATTACCAGAGGATGTAATCGATTACCAGTGGCCAAATACGTTTTATAACAGCTATAAAAATTTGAATTCGAAATTTTAAAAGCTGTAATCGATTACACAATTGTGGTAATCGATTACCAGCAGTTAGTAAACGTTTTAATTCAAATTTTAAAAGTTGTAATCGATTACACAATTGCTGTAATCGATTACCAGACAGGAATTTCAGAAAAATAATTTCAAGAGTCACAACTTTTCAAAGGCTTTACTCATGACCACCAATGGTCTATATATATGTGACTTAAACACGAAATTGCTCAGAGATTTTCATAACAACAAAGTGTTTATCCTCTCAAAGAGCAAATTCATTTTATCCTCTTAAGAATTCCTTGGCCAATTCAATTGCAATTCATTAAGGAATTAATTGAGTGCTCAATCTGTAAAATCCATCTCTTTCTAGAGAGATTTGTTCCTCTTCTTCTTCTCATTCTCTAAGGGATTAAGAGACTGTGAGTCTCTTGTTGTAAAGGATCTCTAAACACAAAGGAAGGATTGTCCTTGTGTGTTTAGAACTTGTAAAAGGAATTTACAAGATAGTGGAACTCTCAAGCGGGTTGCTTGGGGACTGGACGTAGGCACAAGGGTGTGGCCGAACCAGTATAAAACTGAGTTTGCATTTTCTCTTCCCTTAATCTCCTTTATTTATTATTGCTTTATATTCATATTCAAGTTGCTTTGTTTGAATTAATATTTAAGAAGATTGTCATTAAGGGAATTCATAACTTGAGTAAAAAGTGAAATAGATTTTTAATTAGGGGAAACAGTTTGGAATATCTTAATTCAACCCCCCCTTCTTAAGATATCTGAGGCCACTTGTCTAACAAAGGACATTAAAGGGAACGTAAAAATCAAAGTCATGTTTGCACATTCGATTAAAGGCTGCCGTCCCTTGTGACGGACGTGTGGGGTGCTAATACCTTCCCCGTGCGTAAATACAACTCCCGAGCCTTTTACTTAAAAGTTCGTAGATCGCGTCTTTTCCGGTTTTTCCGACGTTTTCCTCAAATAAATGTTGGTGGCGACTCCGCGCGTATTCCTTTCATGGAACACACATCCCGCGAGTCACGCGTCGCCCTCCCGCCGAAGGGTAGGTTGCGACACTATCAGTATACACTGCACCAACATCACCAGGATCCTAACCCTTACCCGTGGCCTATTCCCGAGCAGTTTAGAGCCACTATCGCATGGCTTGGGGATAGGCCTAATTTTCAGGAGGAGGCAGGTCCTGCAAATGCTCAAGGAGCTGCCCAAGGGGACAAAGGCAGAGATGGGGTTGTTGAAGACATGACCGATTTGCTTGATTTCTTCATTGGAGGAGATTGAGCTCCCCGACCGTGATCTTCTAAATTTGTAAACTTGTCTTTATCTTATTTATTGTTTTTAGTATTTTGTTATTTTATTTGTTGTGATGATTGTTTGAAAAAAAAGAAAAAGCATACGCGTGGTTTGTTTTTTTTTTTTTTGAGCACACTTTGATTTTTGATGGTGTAGTCTTGGGTCATAACTTTGTTTAGGAGTCAAACTTTTTTCCTAAAACTAACATGCTTTTGGAAGAAACAACCACCAATACCCTTCAAAAATTTTGTAGATCAAAACACAACAAAAAGGGTTTTTGAAAAAAAATGTGTATCTTGAGGATGAGAGTAATTAAGGACTTTCCCAAATACCAAAATGGACTCAGATGTTTTGCATGGACTTGATAAAAACAATTGTTGAAACACTGATTTGATCTGAATGTGGAAATAGGCCTTAAGCTTTAGTGACTGTGTGACCACAAATTTTTCTACGATTGGTTTCGCATGAATTTCTAATTGTCATAACATATGATTCATGGAAGTGATTTGAGCATTCTGTCTTTCTAAGCCATTGGCCAAACAACTGTCCCAATATACATTATTTTTTGCCATTTGCAAGACCTTTGAGCCATACACTTGATTTTTATCAGAACACTAACCTAGGATGAAAGTTTCCTACCTTACCTTAGGATAGGAGAGCATGGGTGTTTTCAAGGGAGATTTCTATCATTTTTGTGGCTAGTCGTGGATTTTTGAAGGAAGTTAGATATTTATAAAAAAAAGAAGAAAAATAAAAAAAATCATCAATCATAAATGGAAAAGAGCAAAAAAGAAAATACAAAAAAAACAAGTTCTTTGGAATAAACAAATATCTAAACTATGTACAGAGTTGTTGTAAAAAGTAAAAAGGAAGGAAAATAATAGTAACTTGGTCAAGACATGAAGGGATAGGAAATGATCGCCCATTTAAGTTACTTGCTAAATCTTTATGCCTGCTCTACTACTCACAAAAAAAAGGAAACCAAAGCAACCAAAGCCAAAATTTCCTACAAGTCCATCCTTAAAAAGACCTGTTGATCCATGATGATTATGCGCATTATCGTTGATTTGATGGGAAATGACTTGCAAAATCAATTTATGGCATATTTGTGATTTGGAATTGAGATGAAACACTTGCCTGTGTGAGGTTTTATACACCTTTGAGTGGTTTTCCTCTATTTGATTGAATCCAGTGTTTCTTCTAATGCTTCTTTAGAAACGAAATATAAAATGTCTTAATCTCATTCTTGGTTATGAGGAATTCTATCTTTGTGCTATCCTTCCTCATCCGTCGCATTATTTTTTGAAAAAAAAGAATGTGTGTTGTTCACATTTTAATGAAAGATTTCAGAGAATTCAATGTCTTCTGTCTTTTACATTTCAAAGACTTCAATGTCTTTTATCTTTTACATTTTCAAAGACTTCAAAGTCTTCTGTCTTTTACATTTACAAGACTTCAATGTATTCTATCTTTTACATTTCAAAGACTTCAATGTCTTCTATCTTTTACATTTACAAGACTTCAATGTCTTTTGTCTTTTACATTTACAAGACTTCAATGTATTCTATCTTTTACATTTCAAAGACTTCAATGTCTTCTTTCTTTTACATTTACAAGACTTCAATGTCTTTTGTCTTTTATATTTCAAAGACTTCAATGTCTTCTGTGTTGGATCAAGTGGCCTCAGAATAATTATGAAGGGGGAGGCTGAATTAATTATTAATGAACCTTTACTAATTAAAAAAAAAACTATCCTTCATAATGTTACTAAATTCAATTAGGCTCTTACTATAATGTTAAGAAAGTAAAGAACATAAATAGAAACTTAACCAAAAGTAATTAAAGTGCACAACGGAAATTAAAGAGTGTAGGGAAGAAGACAAACACAAGAATTTATACTGGTTCGACAACAAACCGTGCCTTCATCCAGTCCCCAAGCGACCTACGGTCCTTGAGATTTCTTTTCAACCTTGTAAAAACCTTTACAAGCAAAGATCCACAAGGGATGTACCCTCCCTTGTTCTCTTTGAACAACCAAGTGGATGTACCCTCCACTTGAACTGATCCACAAGAGATGTACCCTCTCTTGTTCTCAGTTACAACAACCCAAGTAGATGTACCCTCTACTTGTACCACAAAGGATGTACCCTCCAATGTGTTAAGACAAAGTTCTTAGGCAGTTAGTCCTTTGAAACTTTGTGAAGGGGAAACAAAATATATCTTAGGCAGTTAGTCCTTTGAAATCTTTTGTTCAAGGGAAAGGGAAGAATCAAAAGAATTCTCAGACTGTGTCGTTTTGAATTCTTTGAAAAGGGAGAAGGGAGACACAAAAGAATTCAGGCGGTTAGTCCTTCGTTCTTTTGGAAAAGGGAGAAGAGAGACACAAAAAGAATTCAGGCGGTTAGTCCTTGTCAAATTATTTTTGGCAAAGGGAGAAGAGAATGAAAAGATATAGCACACTTTTGTTTTCTGTGAAAGAACAAGGTTTGGAAACTAGAAAACTTAGAAAGCTTTTGGCAAAAGAAGAAGAAGAAGAAGAAGTTCAAAGAGATTCAAAGGTTGTAAAAGAATATCTTAAATGTTATTGAAATGCAAGTCAAGGTCTTGCTTTTATAGACTCTTCATGTCTGGTCAAGAAAAACCATTGGAAGAGTTATAACCTTGAGAAAAACCTGAAAACCATTGGAAGAGTTACATCTTTTGATTTTTATTCAAAACTTGTCACTGGTAATCGATTAGCAAAACCATGTAATCGATTACACAAAGCATTTTTATGAAAAGATGTGACTCTTTACAATTGAATTTGAATTTCAACGTTCAGATACATTGGTAATCGATTACCAATATATTGTAATCGATTACACCATTTAAAAAACAATTGGAACATTGCAAAATCAGTTAAAAGATTTTGGAATCAAACTTTGCCACTAGTAATCGATTACATGAAACTGGTAATCGATTAATAGAGAGTAAAAACTCTGGTAACTTAGAAAATTTTGAGAAAAACTCTTTTGAAAAACAAAATTGTGCTATGTTTGTTTGTTGAAAAATCTTTTGAATACTTCCCTTGTGAAGTCTTCTTGATTTTTTTTCTTGAATCTTGAATTCATCTTCTCTTGAATCTTGAAATCAAACTTCTCTTGATTCATGAATCTTCCTGATTTCTTCTCATGAAACTTTAAATTAATCTTGATCTTGAACTTGTTGACTCAATCATGAAATCATTCTTTGGGCTTTTTGTCATTATCTTTATCATCATCAAAACTACTTGAATCAACTTGATTCATCATCATGAAACTTGTTTCTACATTCTGTCTTTTACATTTCCAAAGACTTCAACGTCTTTCATCTTTTACAATTCTAAAGACTTCAATGTCTTCTGTCTTTTACATTTCAAAGACTTCAACGTCTTTAGTCTTTTACATTTACAAGAATTTAATGTCTTCAGTCTTTTACATTTCCAAAGACTCCAATGTCTTCTGTCTTTTACAAAGATTTCAATATCTTCAGTCTCATATTTTACTAGACTACGACATATTTTGCTTAATGATTTCAATACTTTAATGTCAATATCTGTTTGTTTTTTTTTTCAGGTTTCGAATCCTTTGTTTTCTCTGGTGTTCGGCCAAATAGCAAGATTGCTTAGATGAAATTAGTGTCTTTATCTTTACTTACATTTTCATTTTAATTAAAAGATAAGTAAAGAGGGGCAACTGTCAGACCCTAATTTCGTCTAGGGACTATCATTCACTGATATTTTGATTCTTGCTAGTCGAATTACAATGTTTAACACTAGTTACAGCGTAAAGCAAGGAATCACTCAGTGTTTTGATCAATAATACAAAAGGATACCAAGGAAAGATGAAAAATGGTCATTTTTTGAATTTTTCTAGACCCTAGCTCACCCAGGCTAGCAGTTGGCTCGCCTGGGCCATGAAATAGCTTCATGCCTAAGCAACTAGCTCGCCTGGGCGAGCTCCAACTCGCCTGGGTGAGCTCATTCCTTCAGGGCTAAGCATCAACTCACCTGGGCGAGCTTCAACCAACCCAAAATAGCTTTTTCCCTATAAATAGGCATGCTAGGGGTTTTTAAGGGGTTCCAAGGTTTAGGAGTTGAGAGAATTGAGAGAAGAGAGAAAGAAGAAGAAGAAACAAAGCTGAGGCGCTACCAAATTGCGACCGTGATCATTCTCTACATCGTTTTCTTGTTCTGTGTTCCTTGTGCAATAGTAGGTTAGTTTTGTTTTTAAGGATTGAATGTGATCTATGTACCCTTAGGGGTCCCCTCGGTTATTATGTGCATATTCATCTTCTCCATCTATCATCAGTAATCTCATTTTTTTGTAAAGTTTAATCCTAACCGATCATTAGTGCCGTAAAATTTTCTTAAAGAGGTTGAAAGTTAATAACAAAAACCAACTCACAACTAAACTTCTCCCCATAAAAAATCACTTGGGATCGTTTCAAGGTCCAGCGCCTTAACAACCCTTTTCGTTTGTAATTAAAATGAATCTTTCAAAAGCATAAAACCAACTCAACACACAAATTTTCTCACTTTAAAGAACTACGTAGGTCTGCATTTCTCATCGCACCTGAGGATGCGTAGGAGCAAGGGCAGCCCCCTTGTTGAAGTCATGTTGTGCACACTCGATTAAAGGTTGTCGTCCCTTGTGACAGGCGCGTGGGGTGCTAATACCTTCCCTATGCGTAAACAACTCCTGAACCCTTATTTTTAAATTTCGCAGACCTCTTTTTGGTTTTTTCTAACATTTTCCTTAAATAAACATTGGTGGCGACTCCCACACGTTTTTTTTCGGAAGACATACCTTTTTGCTTTTCGCCCGCATGCCCGTCGTAGGGTAGGTTGCGACAATGTGTATGGTTTTACATGATCTTTTTAGTTATGTATGAATCACTTAAAGCATGCTAGAATAGGGTTTTATAGTTTGGGGTAAAAGTAGGGTTCTCTTAGGCTTATATTCACAAAGGACCCTAGTGTTGGAACTTTTTTTTAAAACATACATTTTGTTTTCAAAACAAATTCACCCCTGTCTTGGTTTATTGAGTTCCATCATCTTTTTTCAATTTAATGTGTACATCAGTAATGTTAGAAAATGATTCATGTATGTTAATCTTATTAAGATATTGAGGGTATGAACGATGAAATCCAATCTTACATTTTTCTTTAATTAATTAAATTCATTACTATTGTTCCATAATTTTACATATTTCCGACGCACTAAATTTTGTTATTTCTGTAAATTGCCTTATTTTGTTACTTTAGTTATCTTTCGTTAGTTAGACAAACCCATGACATTTCGATTGAAATTGTACATAACTATTGAACTATTTACTTTTATCCGGAGGAATTGAGTAATTCAAGTCCCTATGGAGACAATCTCTTTTTATAAATCTATAACCTGCGAGGAAAATTGGTATGCTTGTCAAAAGTTTAACAATGAGGAAGCTTCAAGGCCAACAATTTTTAAATAGTTATCTTCCAGTTTAAGAAGAATGCATCCAACTAATCTAAGGCGTATTTCATTACTAGGTATGAAACTTCTTATTCTTTGTCTATATATATGAGAATGTTCTCCACAATTATCATTTTCTAGACAAACTTCTCAAAATTTTGTCAATATGATCAAAGTTATCATAAGTTTTGCCTAGAGATCTTAATTCATTAAGTATGTGTTGCAACCTGCCCTCCGGCGGGGGCATGAACAAGGCTTGTCGAATGGGCCAAGGGGTGCGTCTTCCATTGAAGGAAAACGTGTGGAGTCACCACCAACGTTTATTTGAGGAAAATGTCGAAAAAACCAAAAATGGAAAAGGTCGAAGGTCTATGTATTTTAAAAATGGGGGTTCGGGAGTTGTTTATGCACATGGAAGGTATTAGCACCCCACGCGCCCGTCACAAGGGACGACAACCTCTAATCGAGTGTGAAAATCATGACTTCAATATTATTTATCTTTCCTTTTATCTTTATTTTCCCTTTTTATATTTTTTACTTTTTGGGGTTGACAAGGGTGTTTCCTCGCTCCCACGTATTCCTCAATTGCGATGAGGAAATCAGACCTACGTAGTTCTTTAAGAATTGAACGTTGGTTAAGTTGTTTTTATCTTTTTGAAAGATTGATTTTGGTTCCGAACAAAAGTCGTTTAAGGTGTTTAGACCTAGAAACAATCTTTTGATTTTTGAAAAGAGAGAGTCGTTAAGGCATTGAACCTTTGAACGATCTCTCGATTTTGAAAAGAGAGAAACAATAAGGCGTTGGACCTTTGAACTATCTCTTGATTTTTTGATGAAATGAAGAATTTCATGAATTGGTTTTATTTGGTTTTGGCTCATTAATCTTCAATCCATTTTTAAAGATAACTTGCAGCATTAATGACCGGTTAAAACTTATTTTACATTGATGAAAAGAGTTTATGACACAAACGATCGGTCGAAACTTATTTAAACAGTGGTTAAGTGAGATTACAACACAAATGATCGGTTGAAATTCATTTAAACAGTGATTATGTGAGATTACAACACAAACGATTTGTTGAATTTTATTTTAATGATGATTAAACGAGATTATGGCATGAACGATTGGTCGAAACTCACTTAAACAAAGAAAAAGATCACCGATGATCGAAGAAGGAGATGAAGATGCACAAACAATAAAGAGGACCCCTAAGGGTCCATAAATCAAATTTAAATCCTTAAAAGCAAGCACTAAATGAATAAAGAATGAAGAACGAATGAAGAACGAACAACGAGCGGTGTAGGAATCAATCATAGATGCGATTCGGAGGCGTTTCGACCTTGTTTTCTCTTCTTTCTTCTTCCTTTCACTTCTTTCTTCTTCTTTTTGGACCTCTAGACCTCAGGGAACTCAGGGACCCTTTTCCATCAGCCCCTCACGCCCATTTATAGCAAAATAGGGGGAGGAGCTTGTCGCCCAACTCGCCCAGGTGAGCTGGTGGCTTACTCCAAAAGCAACTTGCTCACCCAGGTGAGCTGGTTGCTTCTCCCCTAAGTCATCCAAAAATGGACCATTTTGCCCCTATCTTGAGTTTCTTGCCCATTTCCTTTCGAAACATCGTGAAACCGTATGGATTGCACCGTGATTGCCGTTAAGCAGCTCAACTCGGCTGGAAAAGATCCCTGTGTTGACAAAAATTCCCCCCCCCCCATTCTGAGTATCTTGCTCATTTCTTTCCGTAACATCGTGAAACCCTACAGATTGGGCAGCGATTGATGTTAAGCAGCTCAACTTGATTGGTGAAAATCCGCATATTGACAAACAATTGTCCCTGGACGAAATTAGGGTATAATAGTTGCCTCTCTTTACTTATATTTTATTACAGATAAAAGGGAAGTAAAGATAAGACACTAATTTTGTTCGAGCGATCTCTCCACCCGACCGATAACTAGCTCAATCAATGAAACCGGTCAAAAGAAAGAGCATGAAAGGCATCAGGTATATCAACAAAAGCCTTGAGGACTCGAAAGCAATGAAAATGGATGACCATGATGGTCTCCACATACCATCGGACTTGATTGTCTCTGGATAGCAACGGAGACTACAATGGTCTTGAAAACAATAAAAGCAAATGACCATAATGGTCTTCACTTGCCATCTGACTCGATTGTCTCTGGATGATAAAGGGAGACTGCAATAGCCTCGAAAACAATAAAAAATAGATGACCATCATCGTCTCTGCATACCATCGGACTCGCTTGTCGCTTGATGGTAAAGGGGACTAAAATAGTCTCAAAACAACGAAAGCGGATGACCATGATGGTCTCCACATGTCATTGGACTTGACTGTCTCTAGATGATGAATGGGAGACTTTAATAGTCTCGGTCGAAAGACATTGAGTCTTCGACGAAAGAGAGCAGATGACCATATTTGTCTCTGCGTGCCAATGGGCTCGCTTGCCTTTGGTTGATGAAGGGGAGAATAAAGTAGTCTCGGTCGATAGACAATGAGTCTTTGACAAAAGAGCAGATGGCCATATTTGTCTCTGCATCTCAACGGGCTCGCTTGCCTCTGGTTGACGAAGGGGAGACTAAAGTAGTCTCGGTAGATAAACATTGAGTCTTCGACAAAAGAGCAGAGGACCATATTTGTCTCTACGTGTCAATAGGCTCGCTTGCCTCTAGTTGACAAATGGGAGACTAAAGTAGTCTCAGTCGATAAACATTGAGTCTTCGACAAAAGAGCAGATGACTATACCTGTCTCTGCGTGTCAATGGGCTCACTTGCCTCTGGTTGACGAAGGGAAGACTATAGTAGTCTCGGTCAATGGACATTGAGTCTTCGGCAAAATAGTAGATGACCCTATTTGTCTCTGCGTCTCAACGGGCTCGCTTGCCTCTGCTTGACGAAGGGAAGACTAAAGTAGTCTCAGTCGATAGACATTAAGTCTTCGACGAAAGGGAGCAGATGACAATATTTGTGTCTGCGTGTCAGCGGGCTTGCTTGCCTTAGGTTGACGAAGCGGATACTAAACTAGTCTCGGTCGATAGACATTGAGTCTTCGACAAAAGAGCAGATGACCCTATTTGTCTCTGCGTGTCAACGAGCTCGCTTGCCTCTAGTTGGCGAAGGAGAGACTAAAGTAGTCTGGGTCGATACAAATTGAGTCTTCGACAAAAGAGTAGATCACCATATTTGTCTCTGCATGTAAATAGGCTCGCTTGCTTTTGGTTGACGAAGAAGAGACTAAAGTAGTCTCGATCAATAGACATTAAGTCTTCGGCAAAATAGCAGATGACCATATGTGTCTCTGGGTGTCAATGGGCTCGCTTGCCTCTAGTTGATGAAGGGAAGACTAAAGTAGTCTTGGTCGATAGACATTGAGTGTTCGACAAAATAGTAGATGACCCTATTTGTCTCTGTGTCTCAATGGGCTCGCTTGCCTCTGGTTGATGAAGGGAAGACTAAAGTTGTCTCGGTCAATAGACATTGAGTCTTCGACAAATGAGCCGATGACCATATTTGTCTCTGCGTGTCAACGGGCTCGCTTACCTTTGGTTGACGAAGTGGAGACTAAAGTAGTCTCGGTCAATTAACATTGAGTCTTCAAAAAAAGAGCAGATGACCATATTTGTCTCTGCGTGCCATTGGACTTGATTTGTCTCTAGATGGCTAAAGACTATGATAGTCTTTGAAAAGTAAATGACAGAGGACTTTGAGTCCTATGCGAGGACTTTGAGTCCTGTGAAAGATAAAAGCGAGGATTTTAAGTCCTATGATAGATAAAGGTGACGACTTCGAGTCCTATGAGTGATGACTTTGAGTCCTATGAGAGAATAAGGTTGAGGACTTTGAGTCCTATGCGAGGACTTTGAGTCATGTGAAAGATAAAAATGAGGATTTTGAGTCATAGAAGATAAAGGTGAGGACTTTGAGTCCTATGAGTGAGGACTTTGAGTCCTATGAAAGAATAAAGGTGAGGACTTTGAGTCCTATGAAGGCGAGCCAATAGGTACAAGTACCAAAGGCCTTTAACCTTACGAGAAAGCAAGAGGTTGACTCTTTGAGAGGGCCTCTTATCTATGCACTTATTGCCTAACATGAACATGATTTTTTTTTGGGATCCAGATGTATGCAACCTTCATGCAAAAGGTTTCGAAACCATGAAAATTTGTGTAATGCTCATGATATTCTTTCCTATTTTTGTGATTTTGATTTTGATATGATTTTTTTTGGAAAACATAGATTGACTATTTTTTTTTGAAAGACGTGATAACTCATGCAACCTCATCCTGTTTTTTTGCAAATCTCATTAGGGACTCCCTCGGAGTGTATGTTCTGTTTGATTTAGTCACTTTCCAATTTTGGAGTGACAGTGATGGAGCCGTTTGACATTTTATCAATCACTTGAAGTATTGATCCTTGGGTTTTCCCCCTCATGCAACCTCATCCTGTTTTTGTTGGATCAAGTGGCCTCAGAATAATTAAGAAGGGGGGTTGAATTAATTATGAACGTGTCTTGACTAATTAAAAATCTATCATTCTTAATGTTACTAGATTCAATTAGGCTTTTACTACTAAGTTAAGAGAGTAAAGAACAAACATAGAAACTTAACCAAAAGTAAAAGCGATAATTAAAAGTACACAGGGAAAATTAAAGAGTGTAGGGAAGAAGAAGCCAAACACAAGATTTATACTGGTTCGGCCACAAACCGTACCTACATCCAATCCCCAAGCAACCTGCGGTTCTTGAGATTTCTTTCAACCTTGTAAAATCCTTTACAAGCCAAAGATACACAAGGGATGTACCCTCCCTTGTTCTCTTTGAAAAACCAAGTGGATGTACCCTCCACTTGAACTGATCCACAAGAGATGTACCCTCTCTTGTTCTCAATATAAAAATCCTCAAGTAGATGTACCCTCTACTTGTACCACAAAGGATGTACCCTCCAATGTGTTGGGACAAAGAATTCTCAGGCGGTTAGTCCTTTGAATCTTTGTAAAGGGGAAACAAAAGATATCTCAGGCAGTTAGTCCTTTGACATATTTTGCTTAAGGGAAAGGGAAGAAGAGAGACACAAAAGAATTCAGGCGGTTAGTCCTTCGTTCTTTTGGCAAAGGGAAAAGAGAATGAAAAAGATGAATACCACAAGTTTTTGAACGAAGAACTTTTCTCGGAAGAAAAAGTGTTGATAAAAAAATTTTAGAAAGATGAAGAGAAATGAATCAGAAAAATTCTGTAGAAAGATATTGAAAGATTGATTGAAAGATGTTTGAGAGATGATGTTGAAAAAGATTGAAAGATAGATGATTCAAAGATGATTGATGATTGATTGTTTTTTTAAAACTCATGCCATGGTCACATATTTATAATCTCTTGATGACTCAAGTCAAAGCTTGTGACTCTTGGCAATTTTTTTAAAACTAGTCACTTAAAAAGTTGTGACTTTTGAAAAAATCTTTAGAAATAAGTCACTTGAAGAATTGTGACTTTTGGAAATGTATTTTTTGAAATCAGTCACTGGTAATCGATTACACATCAACAAATATGACTCTTCATTTTGAATTTTGAAAATTAAAACGTTTAGAAGCTCTGGTAATCGATTACAAATGTTGTGTAATCGATTACACTAGTTTAAAATGATTTAAAATTGTTAAACACAAGTTGTAACTCTTGAAATTTGAAATCTTAACGTTTTAAAACACTGGTAATCGATTACTATCTTCTGATAATCGATTACCAGAGAGTAAAACTCTTTGGTAATGATTTTGTGAAAACTTCTTGTGCTACTCAATGTTTTGGAAAACGTTTTTAGTACTTATCTTGATTGAGTCTTCTCTTGATTCTTGAATCTTGATCTTGATTATCCTTGAATCTTGATTCTTGAATCAAGAATCTTGATTCTTGAGAACTTGATTCTTGAATCTTTGGAATTTGCTTAACTCTTGATTCTTTGGCATCATCAAAATAACCTTGGAAGGCATTGCTTCCACAATTTTTTTGCAAATCTCATTGGGGACTCCCTCAGAGTGTATGTTCTGTTTGATTTAGTCACTTTCCAATTTTGGAGTGACGGCGATGGAGCCGTTTGACATTTAACCAATCACTTGAAATATTGATCCTAGGGTTTTCCCCCTCTTTTTTGTTTAAAACATCGATTACTATGCACAGCAGGAGAAATATAAGGTTTTGGGATGAATCGCTTGCCCCATTGAATGATGGCAATGGATTGTTACACTTTGGTATATGACCAAGTGAAACTTTCTTGATTTAGGGTCATAGATTAATGCCATGGGTCTATTGACTCCGCTGAAACTTGATGATATAGGTTGATCTTGAATGAATTTATCTAGCGAAGGCTACCCTTGGATTCGAAAGAAATCCCAAAGGAGTCTGCATGAGAGACTAACATCAGATACACAATATAATCATAATTTTCTTTGGGCATTTCCCATGAGCTTTTGGTCGAATGAGTTTTCTTCTCAAATGTGCAAGTGCAAACCTCAGGGGATTTTCTTTCTTTTTTTGGTGTGTGTGTGTGTGGGTGTGTGTGTGTGTGTATATATATATATATATATACCTTTTTTTCAACAATCACAAGCGTACGCGGGTTTCATTCCATAATCCCAACTTAAAAGCAAATTAGTCATTCCTTGATCCACATGGGCTTTATTGGGCTTGTAACGTGGTCAGGGGTAAGAGGGCTATGAAAGAAAGGATTAGACAGGCTCAAAGAGTGTTTGAGGGTTATATTGAGTTAGAACCTCGAGAGCATTGCTTGTACCTTTGGGTTGGGCTTTATTCCTTTTGTGTTATTCATTAATTCCCCATCATACTTTCGTGCCTTTCTTACAAAATTTTGGAGATCTCTTGTCTCTCTTTTTCTTTCTTTACTCTCCTTTGGCGGATTTTATTTTCTTTTTCATTTCATTGTTGCCCAACTTCATGCATGCATTATTTGCATTGCTCTTCTCGCTGGTTTAGTTGTGGTTCCGACTCAGGGTTTCTATTTTGCTTTTTTTGTTTTTCTTGTTTGTTTTTAGAAAACAAATATGCTTTGGCTCTGAAAGGGTAGCAAAGGATAAACTAGTGTTTGGGATGTTGAAACATGGCCATGTGTCATTTCAAATTTTGACTCAGATCCTTTTGTAGTTTGGAATTTAAGACCAAACCTTAACAACACACCCTTGACTGTTTTTATTTTTTATTTTTATATCACCGTAATTTTTGCCTAGGCCGCCCTTTCGGGTTTTCAACCTATCGGGTGAGAAATTTTGATCTGCCCTTAGGTTCGCTTGAGGCTCATGCACGGTGCCTCTCATTGCCCTAGTGTAGGGCTCTAAGGTGTCTATCATTGTCTTTCATCGTGACCTTGTAGTACGGAAGAAAAGAAAGAAACTGTGCAGGTTCTCGAAAATGAATTTTCAAGGATGAGAAATATATAAAGGTTTTTCAATTGACAGATTAAGTCAAATGACTCCTGTTCTTGATAACTCACCTTTCTCTCAAAAAGACAAACTCTTAGGAAAGATAAAATGAGGTCACATGAATGTCTGTACTTTTTATTTAAAACACAGTCAATCAAATGTCCTTTTTTTTAGCTTTGTTTTTTTTTTTGTTTTGAACTTTACTCGTCGTTTTACGGCACCCTTACCAAACGTGTAGAACGAGTAATTTCTGATTGAACAGTTTTGGAAGTCAAAACTTAGGAGCGCAGGTCGCTTGAGCAAACAAAACAACGGCTTACACTCACATTCCAGTGGAAGTTAAATAAGCAAATATGTAATTGTGAGAGTGTGAGAGACAAGGATGCAAATTTATCCGCATTATTAGCATTGTAACTTTCGTTTACAATAATGGCATAAACTTGAAAATCCTAATGAGCCATTGGAGACATCTAAAAAAACCTTCAAAATTGCCCCATGTACAGTGTCGCTTGCCAAGGTTAGAATTCACAAGCAATTCTCCTCAAACTTTAGCCAGCTCGCATCAATTAGACCTTGCACCTTATGTTTCAGGGTCCTACAATGCTCAATGGAATGCCCAGGAACTCCTCCATGGTAAGCACATGTTGCGTTCGAGTCGTATCCTTGAAAAAATGGAGGTTATGGAACCTTGATTGGGGTTATGGTTACCATTGAATTATCGAGTAGATATGGGAGCAAGTTTGATGCAATCCTACCCCCCAAGGGCATTGGATAGAAGACTCCAAGAAGATTGAGCCAAAGATGAAAGAGAAGGCCCTAGGGTTCTCATGAGCCTTAGGGTAGATTTCAGGCCCATGGGCTAAGTATGAGCCCACTTATCTTTGTACATATTAGATTAAGGTTTCATTAATTTTGGGCCTTGTATTTAGGGCTCCATAATGTAGGTAGGATACCCTAGAAATGTAGGATTTTCCAGCCCTTGTATTTTAGGGCACCTAGACTAGTTTTTGTATTAGGGGTAGTTTTGTAATTTCACATGCATTAAGTGAATATTTGATGTGTGTGTTGAGAAATAAATTTAATTGAATTGGGAAAAGCCTAATGCAATTAAATTTTAGAGGGGGAGGTGAGCATTTGCTTGCTACACCCCATTGCCACATCATATAGTCACACTTTGTGCATGTCCTTCATACTTTACATGTCTCGTGACACCTAAGCACACTTAGTGTAGAATCTTGGACTTGATCTTGGATTAGTGGGGTCAACCATATCTGAAATTCACTAATCATAATTAGTGAAATTTTGGCCCCAAAATTTGGCTCCACAAATTCAATTTCAAATTGAAGTGAAATTTGAATAGAAATTCAAATTTCCCTCCAATTTTGTGTGACACTTAGGCTATAAATAGAGACTATGTGTGAGCATTTTCCAACTTTGAACATTTGAAAATTAAACTTCAGATTTTAGAGCTCTTTTAGAGCATAAAATTTCGTGTTCTTCTCTTTCTCTCCCTTCATTCATCTCCTTCTTCCTCCAAGCTCTTATCCATGGCCTCCTATGGTGGTGAGCTTCTTCTAGACTCATCTTCTCCTTGAAGTGGTGTCTCCTCTCTCTCTTCCGGCTCCATTATGCTGCCATTCATCTTCCAAGAATCAAAAGAATCCATTGATGAAGAAGATCCTAGGCCTACAAGCTCCAATGGAGCTTACATCAAAGTTAGCATAGGACACCGGAATTTGGGTGAATTCTGTAGCCTTTTTCGTTGGAAAATTCCCTCCTTGGTTGGTGTTTTGGTTTATGTTAAGGGGGGTGTTTGGCACTGGACGTGCGGCAGGCAGACTTTGTGGTTGATTTAGGGATGGCCTTTATGGATGATTGGGTGGTGGGAAATGAGAAGGGCTAATATTGGCTGAGTAATGACAATGTTGAGTTGGTGGGAAATTTGGCCATGTAGGAACGACAATCACATCATGGGTTCCTTCGTGCTTCACATCCTCTCTATTTGCCCCAAAATTTTTATTTGTGAAAGTAGGATGATCAAATTTTCCCCTTTTCAAACCCACTTTGATCCTTTCGCCGACAAAAACTAAATCAGCAAAGCTTGAGGGTGTATAACCTACCATTTTCTCATAGTAGAACACTGGTAACGTGTCTACTATCATTGTGATCATCTCCCTTTCCATCATTGGGCGCGCCACTTGGTGATGCAATCCTACCCCGCAAGGGCATTGGATAGAAGACTCCAAGTAGATTGGGCCAGAGATGCAAGAGAAGGCCTTAGGGTTCTCATGAGCCTTAGGGTAGATTTCGGGCCAATGAACTAAGTATGAGCCCACTTATCTTTGTACATATTAGATTAAGGTTTCATTATTTTTGGGCCGTGTATCTAGGGCTCAATAATGTAGGTAGGGTACCCTAGAAATGTAGGATTTTTCAGCCCTCGTATTTTAGGGCACCTAGACTAGTTTTTTGTATTAGGGGTAGTTTTGTAATTTCACATGCATTAAGTGAATATTTGATGTGTGTGTTGGAAAATAAATTTAATTGAATTGGGAGAAGCCCAATCCAATTAAATTTTAGAGCGGGCGTGGGGGGGTTGAGCATTTGCTTGCTACACCCTATTGCCACATCATATAGTCACACTTTGTGCATGTCCTTCATGCTTTACATGCCTCGTGACACCTAAGCACACTTAGCGAAGAACCTTGGACTTGATCTTGGATTAGTGGGATGAACCATAACTAAAATTAACTAATCATAATTAGTGAAATTTTGGCTCCACAAATTCAATTTCAATTCCAAGTGAAATTTGAATAGAAATTCAAATTTCCCTCCAATTTTGTGTGACACTTAGGCTATAAATAGAGGTCATGTGTGTGCATTTTTTTCAACTTTGATCATATGAAAATTAAACTTCAGATTTCAGAGCTCTTTCAGAGCACAAAATTCCGTGCTCTTCTCTTCCTCTCCCTTCATTCATCTCCTTCTTCCTCCAAGCTCTTATCCATGGCCTCCTATAGTGGTGAGCTTCTTCTAGACTCATCTTCTCCTTGAAGTGGCGTCTCCTCTCTCTCTTCCTTCTCCATTCTGCTGCCATTCATCTTCCAAGAAGCAAAGGAATCCATTGATGAAGAAGATCCTAGGCCTATAAGCTCCAATGGAGCTTACATCACTTGGGCTACCATATCTCTCCATCTTTGGGTGTATTCTTTGAAACATTCGTGCCCTTTTTTACCCATGTTCTGTAGTTGCATCCTATCCGGAGCCATATCAGAATTGTACTGATACTGCCTAATGAAGGCAACATTAGGTCTTTCCAAGAATGGACTCGAGAAGCTTCTAGATTAGTGTACCAGGTGACGGCTGCCCCAGTAAGACTTTCCTGGAAGAAATGCATCAACAACTTTTCATCTTTTGCGTATGCCCCCATTTTCCTATAGTACACCTTTAGGTGATTCTTGGGGCAAGTTGTCCCCTTGTATTTATCGAAGTCTGGTACCTTGAACTTCGGAGGAATGACCACGTTGGGTACTAGGCATAAATCTTCCATGTCAGCAAAGACATAATCTCTACCTCCTTCAACGACCCTTAGCCTTTCCTCTATCTGATCCAACTTTCCCTTTTCAGCCATAGCAGGAGGGGCTCTTCCCACCACAAAATACAAGGGTTGTGGTTGTGGGTGAAACTGAGGGGTACACCACCAGCTGCTTATCCCTCAGTGGCGTATCCGAGGCGAGGCTCGAAATCGGCTAGGTTGTGGTGGGGTATTTCATGTGTCTCCCCCATGGGTTGAAAGACATGTGCATGATCAGATTGAGGTTGATGGCTCTCAATGAGTATGGGAGTGGAGTTATTGACATTCTCATCGGAAGTGTGCACTACATTGGGTGGTGTATAGTTGGGAGGCAAGCCATATAGCGAGAAGGCAAGCTTGTCCTGAACTTGTACAAAATGGGGTTCGCTCGTTGTCGCAACCTACCCTTCGGCGGGAGGGCGACGCGAGACTCACGGGTGCGTCTTCCAAGAAAGGAAAATGCATGGAGTCGCCACCAACGTTTATTTGGGGAAAACATCCGAAAAACCGAAAAAGACGTGGTCTACAAACTTTAAGTGTGAGGTTCGAGAGTTGTATTTACGCACGGGGAAGGTATTAGCACCTGTTAGACAAGTGGCCTCAGATATCTTAAGAAGGGGGGGTTGAATTAAGATATTCCAAACTGTTTCCCCTAATTAAAAATCTATTTTATTTTTTACTCAAGTTATAAATTCCCTTAATGACAATCTTCTTAAATATTAATTCAAATGAAGCAACTTGAATATGAATATAAAGCAATAATAAATAAAGGAGATTAAGGGAAGAGAAAATGCAAACTCAGTTTTATACTGGTTCGGCCACACCCTTGTGCCTACGTCCAGTCCCCAAGCAACCCGCTTGAGAGTTCCACTATCTTGTAAATTCCTTTTACAAGTTCTAAACACACAAGGACAATCCTTCCTTTGTGTTTAGAGATCCTTTACAACAAGAGACTCACAGTCTCTTAATCCCTTAGAGAATGAGAAGAAGAAGAGGAACAAATCTCTCTAGAAAGAGATGGATTTTACAGATTGAGCACTCAATTAATTCCTTAATGAATTGCAATTGAATTGGCCAAGGAATTCTTAAGAGGATAAAATGAAATTGCTCTTTGAGAGGATAAACACTTTGTTGTTCTGAAAATCTCTCTACAATTTCGTGTTTAAGTCACATATATATAGACCATTGGTGGTCATGAGTAAAGCCTTTGAAAAGTTGTGACTCTTGAAATTATTTTTCTGAAATTCCTGTCTGGTAATCGATTACAGTAATTGTGTAATCGATTACAGCTTTTAAAATTTGAATTAAAACGTTTACTAACTGCTGGTAATCGATTACCAAAATTGTGTAATCGATTACAGCTTTTAAAATTTCGAATTCAAATTTTTATAGCTGTTATAAAACGTATTTGGCCACTGGTAATCGATTACATCCTCTGGTAATCGATTACCAGAGAGTAAAACCTTTGAGAAACACTTTTTATTTTAAATCACTTGGCCAAACCTTTGCTAATTCAATTAGGAATTCCCTTCCTAATATTCTAGTGATCATCTTGATGTTGTGACTTGTAATCTTGAAGTATTGTCTTGAATTTTAATCTTGAAAAGCCCATTTGCATCAATTGCAACACATCATCATGATCATCATCAAAACATCAAAGCCAATTGCATCTACAATCTCCCCCTTTTTGATGATGACAATACAATACCTGAAATCAAGATTCAAGCAAGCAACAAACAATTGTATATAGATAAAATGTGCATCCGTTTACTCCCCCTATATTTCGGAATACATGATCACTTGATTTCTAAGTTTGTTAAGCTTTTTCTTAAGCTTTTGCTACAACCTTTTCTCCCCCTTTGGCAACATCAAAAAGCCAAAGAACTCGGAAATCAACACAGTTATAACAATGGAGTAGCAAGATATAAGTATCAGAGTATTAAATACAATAAGCCAAACTCATAAACAAGAAATAATCAAACCAGAATTCAAATAACATAAAATGTCAACAACCACAAAACATCCAAGACTGAAATTTAAAAACACAAGATAAATAAGCAAAGTACTTAGCATAATAATGTAAATTCTAAGAAACTAAAAGCCAAAATACACGGCTTATAAAAGATAAATAATCAGAACCTAAAATCTAAGAAGACGGAGGTGGTGGTGGAAGATCGAAACTCTGACGAATGTATCCGACATCCTCTTCAAGCTGTGTAAGACGAATGTCCATACCGGCAAAGCGTGAATCTAACGAGTCGAAGCGGTCACCAACATACGAACGAAGACCCCGTAATTCGGAGAGGACTTCATTCATGAGTGCGGAATCTTCACGTTGAGGAGGAGGTGAAGGAGTACGTTCATCTTGAGGAGGGAGTGCATCCTTCTTCAGCCATTGTCCATTCCGATCTTTACGATACCCAAAGGAGGTCACTGCACCAGCACCAATTGCAAAGGAACGCTTGACTTGAACAAAGGGTTCATCATCAAGCGGAATTTGAAAATGACGCAAAAACAGAGTAATCAAATGTGGATAAGGAAGAGGTGCATTGGCCCGTAATGCCTTATGCATTCGGTACCGAACCAAATGGGCCCAGTCGATCTGACGACCGGTTAGAAAAGCCCACATAAGAATCAAATCCTCCTCAGAGGCTTGTGCTAAATTTGAAGACCGAGGAAGCAAAATTCTAACAATGATATAATGCATGATGCGATTATCAAAAGTTAATGACCCGGCCAACAATCTACCGGTCATTTCAGCTTGATCATTGCAGACCATGCGACGAGCATCATGACTCGAATAATCGAATTTCCAGTCATCAACAATGGTGCCCTCAAAAGGTGCACCTTGACTGGGTAAATGAGTCAAAGAAAAGAAAAGTGACTGATCAATGACCATAGAAGTACCATGCACCTCAGAATTTTGAAACACTTGATAGCAATCAAACGTTTCATCATTAAAGAACTCTACGTCTAGGTATTTAGGGACTAAGATTATTCTAGAAGAAAACTGAGAAAGATACCGTAGACGTTGATCATCGGATGAAAACAATGTTGATGATCTTGGAGATGACAAAGAAGGAGGAATAGGTGCTGTGGGTGCTCCGGATGGGCCGTGACGGCGATGGGCAGCAGCGGTAGCGGTGGAGGATGATCCCTTTCTCTTCTTTGATGGCTCTGCCATTTGATGAAGTTTTTCTGGATTTTGATCGGTGGAAGTGAAAGAGGAGTGAAAAAGAGGAAGATTGGGCTTTACGGGACGTGATTTGGTGAAGAATTGAGTGAGAATCGAAGGTTTGAAGTTCTAGGTATGGAGGAAAACGTGGAGGAAGCTTTGACTGCGCAGCAGCTCTGATTTCGTGAGTATTTATAGAAGATGACGCATTGTAATCGATTACAGGTATTGGTAATCGATTACAGGCCCAATAAGCCTTCTGGTAATCGATTACAGGATGTTGTAATCGATTACAGGCTGCCTGTTCATGTGTAATCGATTACACTGGATGGTAATCGATTACCAGAGCCTATCCTAGGCTAGTTTCTAAGAGAATATCTATATTTATGCTCAAATACATCCTATATGACTAATTTTCACTACTAATACACTAAATTCAATCATTCAATTACTATATACACAAGAAATCATAAATTCTATCATAAAAACAAGAATTCAAACAAGATCAAACAAAATAATCTACAATCAAAAAGGTAAAAAGTAAATCAACCAATCAATCAACCAATCAATTCCTATTTTTCTAAATCTCTTACATCTAAGAGACCTAATTCTCTTCTTATAGAGAAAAACACTTCCTTGGGGAGAGGTTTAGTGAAAATATCAGCAAGTTGATTCTTAGTATCAACAAATTCTAATACACAATCTCCCTTTAAGACATGATCTCTAAGAAAGTGGTGTCTAATCTCTATATGTTTAGTTCTTGAATGTTGAACTGGGTTTTTGGATAGATTTATGGCACTAGTATTATCACACTTAATAGGTATGCGATCAAGAATGATGCCATAGTCAGATAATTGTTGCTTCATCCATAAAATTTGTGCACAACAACTACCGGCAGAGATATACTCCGCTTCAGCAGTAGATAAAGCAACACTGTTTTGTTTCTTACTATGCCATGAGACAAGAGCCGATCCAATAAATTGACAAGTTCCACTTGTACTTTTTCTATCAGTTTTAGATCCGGCAAAATCAGAATCAGAATATCCTATTAAGTTACATGTTGAATTCTTAGGATACCATAATCCTAAATTGATTGTTCCTAATAGATATCTCATGATTCTCTTTACTGCACTTAGATGTGATTGTTTGGGGTTGGATTGAAACCTAGCACACATGCATACACTAAACATAATATCAGGTCTACTAGCAGATAAATAAAGAAGAGATCCGATCATACCTCGATATTGTTTTATGTCTATAGACTGACCAGATTCATCTTTATCTAAGTAACAATTAGTGCTCATCGGTGTAGACATGTGTTTTGCACTATCCATCCCAAATCTTTTGATCAATTCCTTGTAGTATTTGGATTGATTGATGAACATACCTTCTTGAGTTTGCTTGATTTGTAATCCCAGAAAGTACTTTAGTTCTCCCATCATTGACATTTCAAATTCACTTTGCATATCAAGGGAAAACTCCTTGCACAATGAATCATTAGTGGATCCAAAAATTATATCATCAACATATATTTGAACCAACAAAATATCATTATGCTTTCTCTTTATGAATAATGTGGTATCCACTTTACCTCTGGAGAATTCTTTTTCAAGAAGAAAATTACTTAATCGTTCATACCATGCCCTAGGGGCTTGTTTCAAACCATAAAGAGCCTTTTGTAATTTATAAACATGGTTTGGTTTATCAGAAATTTCAAAACCAGGGGGTTGTTCAACATATACCTCTTCTTGAATTAAGCCATTTAGAAAGGCACTCTTAACATCCATTTGATAAAGTTTAAAGTTCATTATGGATGTATATGCCAAAAGCATTCTAATGGCTTCTAATCTTGCAACAGGAGCATATGTTTCTTCATAGTCTATTCCCTCTTCTTGATTATACCCTTTTGCTACTAACCTGGCTTTATTTCTAATGATTATACCATGTTCATCTAATTTATTTCTAAAAACCCATTTTGTTCCTATGATAGGATAATTTTCAGGTTTTTCTACTAATTTCCACACATTGTTTCTTTCAAATTGGTTTAGTTCTTCTTGCATGGCAATGATCCAATTATCATCTACTATGGCTTCTTTTATATTTTTAGGTTCAATCATAGATACAAAAGCCATATTATTGCATAAATCTTTAAGAGAGTGTCTAGTTGTTACCCCTTTTGAGATATCACCAATAATGTTGTCGAGGGGATGATCTCTTGAAGTTTTCCATTCTCTTGGGAGTGCATCATTGGATTTGCCTTCTTCTGGAGGATCTTCATAGTTTCCTTTGTCATTTCCTTTGGAATCTTGTTCATGAATGTTCATATGTTCTAAAGAATCTGCAATGTCATCTAGCATATTCTTTGTTGACAATATAGCATTAGATTCATCAAAGGTAACATGAATGGATTCCTCTATATTCATAGTTCTCTTATTATATATTCTATATGCTTTGCTTTGTAAAGAATATCCAAGAAAAATGCCTTCATCAGATTTTGCATCGAATTTTCCTAGATTATCTTTACCATTATTAAGTACAAAGCACTTACAACCAAAAACATGTAGATGAGAAATATTAGGTTTTCTACCGTTAAATAACTCATATGGGGTTTTCTTTAAAATAGGTCTTATCAAGGCTCTATTCATGATGTAACATGCAGTATTGACAGCTTCAGTCCAAAAATACTTTGGAAGAGAAGTATCATTTAATAAAGTTCTTGCAATTTCTTCCAATGACCTATTTTTCCTCTCAACAACTCCATTTTGTTGAGGGGTTCTTGGTGCAGAAAAATTATGTTCAATACCATGTTCATCACAAAATAATTCAAAATCTTTATTTTCAAATTCACCCCCATGATCACTTCTAATGGATGCAATCTTGAGATTTTTCTTGTTTTGTATGACTTTAGCAAGTTTCCTAAATACTTGGAATGAATCACTTTTATGTGTAATAAATAATGTCCAAGTATATCTAGAAAAATCATCAACTATAACTAAAGCATAGTAATTTCCTCCAAAACTCATGGTTCTAGATGGACCAAATAGATCCATATGCAATAACTGTAATGGTCGAGTGGTTGAAACAACATTTTTAGATTTGAATGAGACTCTTGTTTGTTTGCCCTTTTGACATGCATCGCATAGTTTATCTTTTTCAAATTTCAATTTAGGCAAACCAACTACTAAATCTTTTGAAATTAATTTATTTAAGTGATCCATGTTTATGTGAGCAATTCTTTTATGCCATAACCAAGGATCATCATCTTTACTAAGAAAGCAATGATTGTTTTCTTGTTTTATGCTTAAGTCTATCATGTAAACATTATTGACTCTATGTCCTACATGCTTTATATTAATGTCATGCGTATGTTCTATAAGACATTTCTGAGAATCAAATGATACTAGATAGCCTTTGTCACATAGTTGACTAACGCTAAGCAGGCTGTGCTTAAGGCCTTCAACAAGTAGAACATTTTCAATGGAGTTTGAAGAATTTGTACCTATTTTACCCACTCCAAGAATTCTACCTTTGTTGTTGTCACCATATGTTACATGCCCGCTTTTCTTTGGAGATATGTGTGTAAAATTTGATGCATCTCCAGTCATATGTTTTGAGCATCCGCTATCTATGTACCACTTCTTTCTCAAAGATACCTGCATAATCAAGTTTTTGACTTAGGTACCCAAATTTTATTGGGTCCTTGCATGTTAGTATAAACTGAGGATCCTTTTGGGACCCATATCATTTTAATGTTACTGTAATTTTTCTTAAAGTAGCAAGTTGATATGCCATGTCCTCTTCTTCCACAGTAAAAACAAGTGATAGAATTAGAATTACATTTTTGTGTGGAAGTGAAAAAGTTTTTATGAACCTTTTGTAGTTTTTCAGATTTATACCCTAGTCCATTTTTATTAGACACATATCTTTGTTTACTTAATATAACATCTAAATTATTTCTACTATATGAAAATTTTGCAAGAGAATTTTTTAACTCTTTAATTTCTTTTACATATTTATCACAACAACTACAAGAATCTGTTATTTTCTTGTCATTAATAGTGGAGATATTAACTTTTTCATTTGTTTTAGAGATTGAAACTTCATTTCTAAGAAGATCTAATTCTTTGTTTAATTTTGAAATTTCATTTTCTAAATTTGAAATTGTTTTCTTTGATGATGAAACTAATTTTGCAAGTTTAATTGATTCTTTATGCAAATCAGCAAATGCATCTTGCAATTCATCAAAGGAAATAGATAAGTTGTTTGAAGATGTTACCTCTTCATCACTTTCGTAACTTTTTGCCATAAGGCAAAGATTTATCTCTTCATTTTCAGAATCATCAGAGGATTCCAAATCATTTTCATCCCATGTGATGTATGCTTTCTTTAGTTTCTTCTCACTATGATTTTTCTTTTCAGATTTTTCCATCTTTTTCTTGAAGATGGGACAATCAACCCTCAGATGTCCAGGTTGATTGCATTCAAAGCATTTTAGAGTAGAGGATGAATTTTCTGTCCTTCTCTTTGATTTAAAATTTGGTCGCCTCTGATTTCCTCTTACTTTAAGAAATTTTTTGAATCTTTTTACAAAGAGACTTAGATCATCATCATCATCTGCATCATTATCCTGATCACTTTCTTCTTGAATTGAGGATGATGCTTTAAGAGCAATTCCTTTCTTTTTCTTGTCATTTTCTTCATTTTGGTGCAATCTCAATAGTTCCATCTCGTGTTCCTGCAACTTACCAAATAAAGTGGCAAGAGATATGTTAGACAAATCTCTTGATTCAGAAATAGCCGTTACTTTGGGTTGCCATTCTCTACTTAAACATCTTAGCACCTTGTTTATAAGATCTTCATTTTGAAATTCTTTGCCTAAGGCTGCTAGATGATTTACTATATGTGTAAATCTCTTTTGCATACTCTGAATATTTTCATTTGCATTCATTCTAAATAATTCATACTCATGAGTTAGTGCATTTATCCTAGATCTTTTAACATCTGTAGTTCCTTCATGTGTTAATCGAAGAGTGTCCCACATTTCCTTAGCACTCTTACAATTTGAAACTCTGAAATATTCATCCATTCCTAGGGCAGATGTTATTATGTTTTTGGCTTTTAGGTTGTATTGTACTCGTTTTCTATCCTCTTCAGACCATCTATCTCTAGGTTTTTCTATGGTTATGCTTTCACTTGATGAACTACCATCTATTGAAACTCTTTCTACTGTGGTGGGTATATAAGGCCCTATTTCTATGGCTTCCCAGATATTTAGATCTATTGCCTCGATAAAAATTTGCATTCGGGTTTTCCAGTAGTGGTAACCCTCTCCATTAAAGATTGGAGGTCTGTTGATAGAATTTCCTTCTGGAAATAAGGAATTTGCTGAGGCCATCTTTTTCTTGAAGCTTCTAAACTTTGTACAAGAATGAAGCTCTGATACCACTTGTTAGACAAGTGGCCTCAGATATCTTAAGAAGGGGGGGTTGAATTAAGATATTCCAAACTGTTTCCCCTAATTAAAAATCTATTTTACTTTTTACTCAAGTTATAAATTCCCTTAATGACAATCTTCTTAAATATTAATTCAAATGAA